>NC_084634.1:12415408-12452908 GCF_033978795.1 Nerophis ophidion | reverse complement strand
GATGCAGAGCACACCTGTTTGCAATCATTGCCAGCTACTTAGTCTCATCGCACTCACTTGCCGTCGCTGGTTATTTCCCCCTTGTCCTTCCGTGCACACCGGCTCTCCTTACCTAGTCCTCTTTGTATTTTAGCCCCCCCATGCTCTGTGTCTTTATCCTTCATATGGTTAACGTTTATTCATTTTTATTCTTTGGGCTTTTTTCGAGCCGTTGTTTTGTGTTTTAAAGACTATTTTTTGGAAAAAAGCACACGCTGCCTCTCTGCTTCTGGGGTCCATTTTTGCTGCACAGCGAAACAAACTGGACAGCACACTGTTAAAAAGTTCATCAAAAAACTCGATGACAAAAAGATGGAGGGAAATTCAGCACCACAGTTCGCTCACAATAAACAATAAACACTTAGGTATTGTTTACATGTGAATGATATGAATACAGTCTATTATAAGGCATTATTCACATGTGAATAATATAAATACAGTCTATTATACAGCATTATTCACATGTGAATAGTATAAATACAGTCTAGTACAGTGGTTGTCAACCTTTTTTCAGTGATGTACCCCCTGTGAACATTTTTTTGAGTCAAGTACCCCCTAATCAGAGCAAAGCATTTTTGGTTGAAAAAAAGAGATAAAAAAGTAAAATACAGCACTATGCCATCAGTTTATGATTAATTGATTTCAGCGGCTTAAGCGATTCAACAGATTACGCATGTATTGAAACGGATGGTTGCAGTATGGAGGCAGATAGCGCAAACAAAATTGAAGAAGAAACTGAAGCTATTGAGCGAATAGCTATTGACGCTATTCGGCCATGTTTGCCTCAGCATCGCCGGTAAAATGTGCAGACCAACGATCGGAGGTTTCGCATCTTGTGACACTGGATCAACTTAAATCCGTCGATTGGTAAGTGTTTGTTTGGCATTAAATGTGGGTGGAAGGAAACGCTGGATGCAAATACAACTACAAATGTACATACAGCTAGCCTAAATAGCATGTTAGCATCGATTAGCTGGCAGTCATGCCGCGACCAAATATGTCTGATTAGCACATAAGTCAATAACATCAACAAAACTCACCTTTGTGATTTTGTTGACTTTATCGTTGGGAATGCATCTGCTTTGAGTGTCGCAGGATATCCAGACATTCTTGCCATCTCTGTCATAGCATCGCCGGGAAAAAACAAACGAGGGACTTTCACATCTCTTGACACTAGAGCAACTTAAATCTGTCGATTGGTAAGTGTTTGTTTGGCATTAAATGTGGATGGAGGGAAAGGCTGTATGCAAATATAGCTACAAATGAGGCATAACGATGTAATATTTACATACAACTAGCCTAAATAGCATGTTAGCATCGATTAGATTGCCGTGCTAATCGATGCACATTTTACGTAAATCAACTTGAATCCGTCCCTGATCGTGTTGTTACACCCTCCGACAACACACCGACGAGGCATGATGTCTCCAAGGTACCAGAGAACAGTCGAAAAAACGGAAAATAACAGAGCTGATTTGACTTGCTGTGTGTAATGTGGTGGAGAAAATGGCGTTGACTACCTAGGTGACGTCATGTTCTGACGTCATCGCTCCGAGAGCGATAAATAGAAAGGCGTTTAATTCGCCAAAATTCACCCATTTAGAGTTCGGAAATCGGTTAGAAATAAATATATGGTCTTTTTTCTGCAACATCAAGGTATATATTGACACTTACATAGGTCTGATGATAATGTTCCCCTTTAAACACGTATGCTACCTTTCGACAATTTTGCACCGTCTCTCTCATCTGGTTCTGTTTGAACTTCTTCCATACAGAACTGCGCCCTACAGTACATACAGGAATCATGCACTATGTATGGCATCGATCAGGGAATACGCACAGCACCACCCTGACTTCTACTCTTCCCTGCCCCCAGGAGAACTTGTTAATATTGTTTATGTGTCAGAGGGGCTGCCTGCATCTGCTGGATCGGTTCTTGGCTGGCAAAGGTTGTGGACGTCGAGGCGTAATAAGAGCATAGGTTTGTTCGTCTCCAATGTCTTCTTACTTCGACACTAATCAAACTGACGACCCTAGGCAAGAACTTCTACAGGAGCTTTTCCCCCATTTAAATAAAGTTCCCCCTGTGTTTACCCCCAATCAATCAATCAATCAATCTATGTTTATCTAAATAACCCTAAATCACAAGTGTTTCAAAGGGCTGCACAAGCCTCAACGACAGTCTCGATTCAGATCCCACATCAGGGCAAGGAAAAACACAACCCAGTGGGATGACAATGAAAAACTTTGTAGAGGACCGCATAATTTTGTGAAAGTCCAGTCCATAGTGAATCTAACATAATAGTAAGAGTCCAGTCCATAATGGACCTAACATAATAGTGAGGAACTATTCTTAGTTCAGAGTAGAGGTGGTATTTTTGAAAAGTTCCAGAAACTTCAGCGGGGGCGGGCAGTGCTGTCGGCCGCGGATTGGTTGACCACAGTTGGGGGCGTTCTTAAACCTTTGTATCCGAAGTTGCAGCTTAAAGTTCCTGAATTTTCGGTCAAAAAAGTCCTCAGATGTTTGGTTTCTTGAACCAAGTCTGCCATGTGGACCCCGACTTAAACAAGTTGAAAAACGTATTCGGGTGTTACCAGTTAGTGGTCAATTGTACGGAATATATACTGTACTGTGCAATCTACTAATAAAAGTTTCAATCAATCAATCAAAAAGTGCTCAGTAGCATCGAATAAGTCTATTGTGTGGCCTGTCATGATTCACAAAGCATTCTAATGTATTTTAAAAGCGCACAAATTAAGACCAAAGAAAATGGGGAATCAGAAAAAAATGTCTATTGTGTGTTTTATGAGACGTTTGGAGGGGTCCTTGGATATCACGGGGCCCCCTGCAACTGCCCAGGTGTGTTCGTCTCCAATGTCTTTTTACTTCGACACTAATCAAACTGACGACCCTAGGCAAGAACTTCAACAGGAACCTTCCCCCATTTAAATAAAGTTCCCCCCGTGTTTACCCCCACACCTAGTTCAATCAATCAATCAATCAATCAATCAATCAATCAATGTTTATTTATATAGCCCTATATCACAAGTGTCTCAAAGGACTGCACAAGCCACAACGACAGTCTCGATTCAGATCTCACATCAGGTCAAGGAAAAACACAACCCAGTGGGAGGACGATGAAAAACCTTGGAGAGGACCGCATAATATTGTGAAAGTCCAGTCCATAGTGAATCTAACATAATAGTGAGAGTCCAGTCCATAATGGATCTAACATAATAGTGAGAGTCCAATCCGTAGTTCTTCAGGAACTATTCTTAGTTCCGAGTAGAGGTGGTACTTTTGAAAAGTTCCAGAAACTTCAGCGGGGGCGGGCAGTGCTGTCGGCCGCGGATTGGTTGACCACAGTTGGGGGCGTTCTTAAACCTTTGTATCCGAAGTCCTGAGATGTTTGGTTTCGTGAACCAAGTCTACCATGTGGACCCCGACTTAAACAAGTTGAAAAACGTATTCGGGTGTTACCAGTTAGTGGTCAATTGTACGGAATATATACTGTACTGTGCAATCTACTAATAAAAGTTTAAATCAATCAATCAAAAAGTGCTCAGTAGCATCGAATAAGTCTATTGTGTGGCCTGTCATGATTCACAAAGCATTCTAATGTATTTTAAAAGCGCAGAAATTAAGACCAAAGAAAATGGGGAATCAGAAAAAAATGTCTATTGTGTGTTTTATGAGACGTTTGGAGGGGCCCTTGGATATCACGGGGCCCCCTGCAACTGCCCAGGTGTGTTCGTCTCCAGTGTCTTCTTACGTCGACACTAATCAAACTGACGACCCTAGGCAAGAACTTCTACAGGAACTTTCCCCCATTTAAATAAAGTTCCCCCTGTGTTTACCCCCACACCTAGTTCAATCAATCAATCAATCAATCAATCAATGTGTATTTATATAGCCCTAAATCACAAGTGTCTAAAAGGGCTGTACAAGCCACAACGACAGTCTCGATTTAGATCCCACATCAGGGCAAGGAAAAACACAATCCAGTGGGATGACGATGAAAAACCTTGGAGGGAACCATATGATATTGTGAAAGTCCAGTCCATAGTGAATCTAACATAATAGTGAGAGTCCAGTCCATAATGGATCTAACATAATAGTGAGAGTCCAATCCGTAGTTCTTCAGGAACTATTCTTAGTTCCGAGTAGAGGTGGTACTTTTGAAAAGTTCCAGAAACTTCAGCGGGGGCGGGCAGTGCTGTCGGCCGCGGATTGGTTGAACACAGTTGGGGGCGTTCTTAAACCTTTGTATCCGAAGTTGCAGCTTAAAGTTCCTGAACTTTCGGTCAAAAAAGTCCTGAGATGTTTGGTTTCTTGAACCAAGTCTGCCATGTGGACCCCGACTTAAACAAGTTGAAAAACGTATTCGGGTGTTACCAGTTAGTGGTCAATTGTACGGAATATATACTGTACTGTGCAATCTACTAATAAAAGTTTCAATCAATCAATCAAAAAGTGCTCAGTAGCATCGAATAAGTCTATTGTGTGGCCTGTCATGATTCACAAAGCATTCTAATGTATTTTAAAAGCGCACAAATTAAGACCAAAGAAAATGGGGAATCAGAAAAAAATGTCTATTGTGTGTTTTATGAGACGTTTGGAGGGGTCCTTGGATATCACGGGGCCCCCTGCAACTGCCCAGGTGTGTTCGTCTCCAATGTCTTTTTACTTCGACACTAATCAAACTGACGACCCTAGGCAAGAACTTCAACAGGAACTTTCCCCCATTTAAATAAAGTTCCCCCCGTGTTTACCCCCACACCTAGTTCAATCAATCAATCAATCAATCAATCAATCAATGTTTATTTATGTAGCCCTAAATCACAAGTGTCTCAAAGGACTGCACAAGCCACAAGGACAGTCTCGATTCAGATCTCACATCAGGTCAAGGAAAAACACAACCCAGTGGGAGGACGATGAAAAACCTTGGAGAGGACCGCATAATATTGTGAAAGTCCAGTCCATAGTGAATCTAACATAATAGTGAGAGTCCAGTCCATAATGGATCTAACATAACAGTGAGAATCCAGCCCATAGTACTTCAGGAACTATTTTTAGTTCCGAGTAGAAATGGTACTTTTGAAAAGTTCCAGAAACTTCAGCGGGGGCGGGCAGTGCTGTTGGCCGCGGATTGGTTGAACACAGTTGGGGGCGTTTTTAAAACTTTGTATCCAAAGTTGCAGCTTAAAGTTTCTGAACTTTTGGTCAAAAAAGTCCTCAGATGTTTGGTTTCCTGAACCAAGTCTACCATGTGGACCCCGACTTAAACAAGTTGAAAAACTTATTTGGGTCAATTGTACGGAATATATACTGTACTGTGCAATCCACTAATAAAAGTTTCAATCAATCAATCAAAAAGTGCTCAGTAGCATCGAATAAGTCTATTGTGTTGACTGTCATGATTCACAAAGCATTCTAATGTATTTTAAAAGCGCACAAATTAAGACCAAAGAAAATGGGGAATCAGAAAAAAATGTCTATTGTGTATTTTATGAGACGTTTGGAGGGGCCCTTGGATATCACGGGGCCCCTTGCCAACTGCCCATGTTTGCTCAAGATCATCATTACTGTTATGAGTTGGCGACCCTGGTGTACGCCGCCTTCCGCACGAATACAGTTGAGATAGGCTCCAGCACCCCCAGCAACCCCACAAGGGACCAGCGGTAGAAAATGAATTACTTCCTTATATGTTTATGAGGAAAGATCATTAGGGGTTTGAATGTTTGTGGACCTAACAATTCGATCCGTTTCAGATTCTGTGGTTACCTACCAAACAAGGGATGTCAATCTTTGGGCACCTAATGATTCGATCTGATTCTGTAATTGATTATTACCCTTGGCGAATGTCAATCTTTGGGCACCGAGCAATTTGATCTGATTCCCTTTGCTTAATACCCGAGGGGTGTCAATCTTTGGGGACCTAAGGATTCGGTTCTGATTCTGAATACACTAGGGATATCAATTTTGGGGCATCTTGTGATTTGATCCGATTCCCTTTTCATGGTTGCTTAACAAACTAGGGGTGTTAATCTTTGGGCACCTATCGATTTTATTCGATTCCCATTCCGTGGTTGCTTAATACACTAGGGGTGTCGATCTCAGGGGACCCAACAATTTGATCTATTTCCAATTACGTGGTTGCTTAATACACCAGGGGTGTAAATCTTAGTGCTCCTTCCCATCCGACTCGGATTATGTGGTTGCTTAATGCAGCAAGGGTGTCGATCTTTGGGTACACAACGATCGAATCGTTATGTACCCAATGGTTGCTAAACACACAAGGTCTTTTAATTTCAATTTGATTCAATTACGATTCCATGGTTGCTTAATAAACTAGAGGTTTCAAAGTTTGGGCACTTTTCGATCCGATTCAGAATCTGTGGTTAACACTCTAGGGCTGTCAAAATCTTCGGGCTCCTAATGATTCGATTCGATTCAGATTCCGTGGTTTTTTAATACACAAGGTGTGTCAATTTTTGGGCACTTTTCGATCCGATTCCGATGCTGTCGTTGCTTATTACTATAGGTGTGTCAATCTTTGGGCACCCATAATTGCCAACCTTTAAACCTCCGATTTCGGGAGGTGGGGGGTGTGGGGCGTGGTCAGGGGTGGGGCGGAGGCGTGGTTGGGGGAGTGGTTGGGTCAGGGGCGTGGTTAAGAGGGTTGCCGTATAATTCACCAACTTGAGTATTTCATACATATATATATATATATATATATACATATATATATATATATATATATATATATATATCTATATATATATATATATATATATATATATATATATATATATATATATATATATATATATCTATATATATACGTGTATATATATATATATATATATATATATATATATATATATGTTTGAAATACTTGACATTAAGTGAATTCTAGCTATATATATTTACTTTATTATATATAAATAAAACATTTATATATGTATAAATAAAACACCTATCAAATACACAGTAATAAAAACAGTTGTTCTACTAACTGTACTGTGCTTGCTGGTTACTAAAAAACAACAACACTTACCTTTCACTATTTGAGTAACCTTTGTTCTGCCATTTGCGTATTGGCGAGCGATCTCCGAATCCGGTAACATCCTTCACGGATTTGTTGTAGACATCCACAAATGAGAACAGGATGTTGCTTCCAGCTATCAGCATAGCCATCTTTGTCTCAGCATAAGATACACCATCGGGTCTCCATTTTGCAAGGTGGGCCATAATACTGGGTTGTGAACGATGCTGCGCTGCGGACGCTTTGTGCATTGCTGACTGACCGTTCATGGCTGAGTATATCCGTTCACCTTGTTCAATGGAGAAGTCTGTTCTACAAAATTTACAGGCATCATACCCCTTCCCCTTCAAACTCTCCTGGACAAACTGAAATTCTTGTTTCCAATCGTTCTGGAACTTGCAAGCGTATTTCTTCATTTTGCTTGTCGACGGTGTAATATATTGGGTTGGAGTCAATAACCAGGCGACGTGATGAAGTTACGTCTCTTTACTGTGGGCTTCAGAACAGAAATTATATTCCATGTATAGTAGATGGCAGTATTGTCCTTATTTAAGAGGGTCACAACATTGAGTCAGGTTCTCATGGAGCTGGAGTGGGCGTGGCCTGCAGCTCCGTCTGAATTTCGGGAGATTTTCGGGAGAAAATTTGTCCCGAGAGGTTTTCGGGAGAGGCGCTGAATTTCGGGAGTCTCCCGGAAAATCCGGGAGGGTTGGCAAGTATGTGGGCACCTTATGACTAGAATCTGATTCCATCCATCCATCTTCTACCTCTTGTCCCTTTGTGGGGAGAGGGGGTTGCTGGAGCGTATGGTTGCTTAATAATCTAGGGGTTTTGATATTTGAGCACCTAAGGATTCGATACGATTCCTTGGTTGCTTAATACACAACAGGGGTTGTCAATATTTGAGCATCTAATGATTTGAGCAAATAGCAATTCAGCGGTTGCTTAACACATTCGAGTCTCAATCTTCGGGCACCTTTTGATTCGATTCCCATTTCATGGTTGCCTAATACCCCAGGGGTGTCAATTTTTGGGCACGCAACGATTCTATCTAATTCCATGGTTGCTTAATTGACTAGGGGTGTCCATCTTTGGGCACTTTTCGATTTGATTCCCATTTCATGGTTGCCTTATACCCCAGGGGTGTCAATTTTTGGGCACGCAACGATTCGATCTGATTCCATGGTTGCTTAATTGACTAGGTGTGTCAATATTTGGGCACCTTTCGATCCGTTTCCGATTCTGTGCTGGTTGCTTATTACTATAGGTGTGTCAATCTTTGGGGCACCTTTCAATCCATTTCGGATTCTGTGGTTGCTTATTGCTATAGGTGTGTTAATATTTGGCCACCTTTTGATTAGATTCTGATTCCATCCATCCATCTTCAACCGCTTGTCCCTTTCTGGGGCGCGGGAGGGTGCTGGAGCCTATGGTTGCTTGATAAACTAGGGATGTCAATTTTCGGGCACCTTTTGATTCTATTCCGATTTCGTGGTTGCTTAATACCCGAGGGGCTTCAATCTTTGGGCACTCAACGATTTGATCTGATTCCATGGTTGCTTAATAAACTAGGGGTTTCAATGTTTGGGCACTTTTTGATCCGATTCAGAATCTGTGGTTAATACACTTGGGCTGTCAAAATCTTTGGGCACCTAATGATTCGATTCAATTCAGATTCAGCGGTTGCTTAACACACTTGAGTGTCAATCTTCGGGCACCTTTTGATTCGATTCCCATTTCATGGTTGCCTAACACCCCAGAGGTGTCAATTTTTGGGCACGCAACGATTTGATCTAATTCCATGGTTGCTTAATTGACTAGGGGTGTCCATCTTTGGGCACTTTTCGATTTGATTCCCATTTCATGGTTGCCTTATACCCCAGGGGTGTCAATTTTTGGGCACGCAACTATTCGATCTGATTCCCATGGTTGCTTAATTGACTAGGGGTGTCAATCTTTGGGCACCTTTCGATCCGCTTCCGATTCTGTGCTGGTTGCTTATTACTATAGGTGTGTCAATCTTTGGGGCACCTTTCAATCCATTTCGGATTCTGTGGTTGCTTATTGCTATAGGTGTGTTAATATTTGGCCACCTTTTGATTAGATTCTGATTCCATCCATCCATCTTCAACCGCTTGTCCCTTTCTGGGGCGCGGGAGGGTGCTGGAGCCTATGGTTGCTTGATAAACTAGGGATGTCAATTTTCGGGTACCTTTTGATTCGATTCCGATTTCGTGGTTGCTTAATACCCGAGGGGCTTCAATCTTTGGGCACTCAACGATTTGATCTGATTCCATGGTTGCTTAATAGACTAGGGGTTTCAATGTTTGGGCACTTTTCGATCCGATTCAGAATCTGTGGTTAATACACTTGGGCTGTCAACATCTTTGGGCACCTAATGATTCGATTCAATTCAGATTCAGCGGTTGCTTAACACACTTGAGTGTCAATCTTCGGGCACCTTTTGATTAGATTCCCATTTCATGGTTGCCTAATACCCTAGGGGTGTCAATTTTTGGGCACGCAACGATTCGATCTAATTCCATGGTTGCTTAACAGACTAGAGGTGTCCATCGTTGGGAAACCTTTCGATTTGATTCCCATTTCATGGTTGCCTTATACCCCAGGGGTGTCAATTTTTGGGCACGCAACAATTCGATCTGATTCCATGGTTGCTTAATTGACTAGGGGTGTCAATCTTTGGGCACCTTTCGATCCGTTTCCGATTCTGTGCTGGTTGCTTATTACTATAGGGCACCTTTCAATCCATTTCAGATTCTGCGGTTGCTTATTGCTATAGGTGTGTTAATATTTGGCCACCTTTTGATTAGATTCTGATTCCATCCATCCATCTTCAACCGCTTGTCCCTTTCTGGGGCGCAGGAGGGTGCTGGAGCCTATGGTTGCTAAATAAATTAGGGATGTCAATCTTCGGGCACCTTTTGATTCGATTCGGATTTCTCGGTTGCTTAATACCCGATGGGCGTCAATCTTTGGGCACTCAACGATTTGATCTGATTCCTTGGTTGCTTAATAGACTAGGGGTTTCAATGTTTGGGCCCTTTTCGATCCGATTCAGAATGTGTGGTTAATACACTTAGGCTGTCAAAATCTTTCGGCACCTAATGATTCGTCTCAATTCAGATTTTGTGGTTGCTTAATACGCTAGGTGTGTTAATCTTTGGGCACCTTTCGATCCGATTCCAATTCTGTGGTTGCTCATTACTCTAGGTGTGTAAATTTTTGGTCACATTTCGATCCGATTCCAATTCTGTCGTTGCTTGTTACTCTAGGTGTGTCAATCTTTGGGCACCTTTTGATTAGAGTCTGATTCCATCCGTCCATTTTCAACCGCTTGTCCCTTTTTGGGGTGCGAGAGGGTGCTGGAGCCTATGGTTGCTTAATAATCTAGGGGTGTTGATGTTTGTGCACCTAATGATCCGATCCGATTATGTGGTTGCTTAATAACCCCGGGTATTAAGCAACCACGAAATCGGACTCGAATCAAAAGGTGCCTGAAGATTGACACCCGAGTGTACACAACAGGGGTTTTCAATCTTTGGGCATCTAACGATTTGAGCGAATAGCAATTCAGCGGTTGCTTAACACACTCGGGTGTCAATCTTCGGGCACCTTTCGATTTGATTCCGATTTCATTGTTGCCTAATACCCGAGGGGTGTCAATCTTTGGGCACTCAATGATTCGATCTGATTCAGCGGTTGTTTATTAGACCAGGGGTGTCAATCTTTGGGCACCTAACGATTTGATCTGATTCCATGGTTGCTTATTAGAGTAGGGATGTCAATCTTTGGACACCTAACAATTTGATTTATTTCCATGGTTGCTTAAAAGATTAGGGGTGTCAATATTTGGGCACCTAACGATTTGATTTGATTCAGTGGTTGCTAAATAGACTAGGGGTTTCAATCATTGGGTACCGAATGATTCGATCTGATTCCATGGTTGCTTAAACGACTAGGGGTGTCAATATTTGGGCACCTAACGATTCGATCTGATTCCGTGGTTGCTTAATAGACTAGGGGTTTCAATCTTTGGGCACCGAATGATTCGATCTGTTTTCATGGTTGCTTGAACGACTAGGGATTTCAATATTTTGGGCACCTAACGATTCGATCTGATTCCGTGGTTGCTTAATTGACAGGGGGTTTCAATCTTTGGGTACCGAATGATTCGATCCGATTCCATGGTTGCTTAAACGACTAGGGATGTCAATATTTTGTGCACCTAACGATTCAATCTGATTTCTTGGTTGCTTAATTGACAGGGGGATTCAATCTTTGGGCACCGAATGATTCGATCTGATTCCATGGTTGTTTGAACGACTAGGGGTGTCAATATTTGGGCACTTAACGATTTGATCGGATTCCTTGGTTGCTTAAACGACTAGGGGTGTCATTATTTGGGCACCTAACGTTTCGATCTGATTCCATGGTTGCTTAAACGACTAGGGATGTCAATATTTGGGCACCTAATGATTCGATCTGATTCCGTGGTTGCTTAATTGACAGGGGGTTTCAATCTTTGGGTACCGAATGATTCGATCTGATTCTATGGTTGTTTGAACAACTAGGGGTGTCAGTATTTGGGCACTTAACGATTTGATCGGATTCCTTGGTTGCTTAAACGACTAGGGGTGTCATTATTTGGGCACCTAACGATTCGATCTGATTCCATGGTTGCTTAAACGACTAGGGAAGTCAATATTTTGGGCACTTAATGATTCGATCTGATTCCGTGGTTGCTTACTTGACAGGGGGTTTCAATCTTTGGGCACCGAATGCTTCGATCTGATTCCATGGTTGTTTGAACGACTAGGGGTGTCAATATTTGGGCACTTAACGATTCAATCTGATTCCGTGGTTGCTTAATTGACAGGGGGTTTCATTCTTTGGGCACCGAATGATTCGATCTGATTCCATGGTTGTTTGAACGACTAGGGGTGTCAATATTTGGGCACTTAACGATTTGATCGGATTCCTTTGGTTGCTTAAACGACTAGGGGTGTCAATATTTGGGCATCTAACGATTCAATCTGATTCCATGGTTGCTTAAACGACTAGGGATGTCAATATTTGGGCACCTATCGATTTGATCTGATTCCGTGGTTGCTTAATTGACAGGGGGTTTCAATCTTTGGGCACCGAATGATTCGATCTGATTTCATGGTTGCTTGAACGACTAGGGATTTCAATACTTTGGGCACCGAATGATTCGATCTGATTTCATGGTTGCTTGAACGACTAGGGATTTCAATACTTTGGGCACCTAACGATTCGATCTCATTCCGTGGTTGCTTAATTGACAGGGGGTTTCAATCTTTGGGTACCGAATGATTCGATCCGATTCCATGGTTGTTTAAACGACTAGGGATGTCAATATTTTGGGCACCTAACAATTCGATCTGATTCCGTGGTTGCTTAATTGACTAGGGGTTTCAATCTTTGGGCACCGAATGATTCGATCCGATTCCATGGTTGGATTCCATGGTTAGGGATGTCAATATTTTGTGCACCTAACGATTCAATCTGATTTCGTGGTTGCTTAATAGACTAGGGGTCTCAATCTTTGGGCACCGAACGATTCAATCTGATTCCGTGGTTGCTTAATAGACTAGGGGTGTCTATCTTTGGGCACCGAACGATTCGATCTGATTCCTTGGTTGCTTAATAGACTAGGGGTGTCCATCTTAGGGCACCTAACGATTTGATCTGATTCCGTGGTTGCTAAATAGACTAGGGGTTTCAATCTTTGGGCAGCAAGCGATTTGATCTGATTCTGTGGATGCTTAATAGACTAGGGGTTTCAATCTTTGGGCACCTAACGATTCGATCCAATTCCGATTCGTTGGGTGACGATTGGATTTAGAACAACTTCTTGATTTGACGCGATTCTTGATTCAAACCGATTTTTGCATTAAATTATTACGTATAATAATTATACTGAAACTTATTACAACCAAGGTTAGTAAAGCTCCTTCTGGGTGCGTGGAGATGGCCTGAATTATTTTGTTTTTTTTATCAATTCCTTTGAAAAAATAGATATTTTTAAAAACATGAATCGTTTTAAAATTGGGGTGAATTAGAATCTCGATTCAGACGTTAAACGTGTTTTTCTGTGCACTCCTGGAAGAGTCACCTCTCCGTGCCCCCTCTTGCAGGCTCCAGTTAGACTTTCATTGCCTTATAACTTCCAAATAAAACCAGCGACAGTTTACCAAAGTCGCCTTCACAAATAACTTCACAGATTTATGGAAGATGTTCTTTCATGTGCGGCTCACAGTCAACAACAAATGACAAGAGTTCATATTTGCATGACGTTAAATTGTCCCTGTCCCCCCAGGAGGACTCTTTTTGTGCGCAGGAAATCTGCAATGCAAAACATCATAAATTGAATCGATCAGCCAAGCCCTTCACTTTAATGGCGGCGGTGAGAGACGACTATTTCACGCATCAACTCCGACTCTCGAACAGAGAAGCTTAGGTGAGCGTGAAAAAAGAAGCTGCGGACCAAATGGGGAATTGAGGACACCTCCGTTTATTGAATCAAAGCTGTGTCTCTCCAATCCTTCACCTTTTTGCTTTTGCATTTCTGGCTCCTCCCCAGTGATTGGCATGAATTTCAATAAGATCAGCGAGGGATAATGGATTTCACCTGGATTCACCTGATCAGTGTATTTCCAGCACAGAGCAGCTTCATTTTGCTCTAAGTGTTTGACACATCTCTAATATCCATCAGGACTCCTCTGCCTTTGAGGAGCTAAGGGTCCACCCACGTTCTTTGGTTGTAAAGCTGTCTAAATAATGAGAGGTGACTAGAATTGAATTTTAAAATGTGTACTACTAAACAGGAGTAACAGCGCTAACTAAAGGTTGGAACAGTTTATAAAACGGTTGCCCGTCTCTCATGCTTTTGTCCACCTAGGTTGCTGCATCAAAACTGAAATTGTGGTGTTTAATTTTATTTAAAAAAATTAAAAACCTTACGGGCTCCCCTCCAGTTTGGTCCCAGGTATTGAATTAAATTGAATTATATTTATATAGCGCTTTTCTCTAGTGACTCAAAGCGCTTTACATAGTGAAACCCAATATCTAAGTTACATTTAAACCAGTGTGGGTGGCACTGGGAGCAGGTGGGTAAAGTGTCTTGCCCAAGGACACAACGGCAGTGACTAGGATGGCGGAAGCGGGAATCGAACCTGCAACCCTCAAGTTGCTGGCACGGCCACTCTACCAACCGAAGTGTGCTGCCCCAAGTACCCGTGAGGGTCTTAGTCTTCAAATATTCAAAAATAAGTCATATATCTTTTCTTAACGCTTTAATCTGTGGATCAACTTCAGATTTACAGTATCCATCGGTATAATTTTTCTTTTTTCTTTTAAACTTTTCATGCCTTTTTTTGTCAAAGCGCTCTTTTTATGGCCAAAACACAAAATGTGCAATATTTCCCTCAGAAAATGTGGAATATTATTGTATTATATATTATACATCATTTATATAATTTATTGCTTTTTTTCCAAGCAACGACCGTTTAATAAATAAAAAAAATCATACTAAAAATCTTGGAGATTCAAAAGTATCCCACTCCTAAAAGTAGGTAAAAATAAGTCTAAATCAACTTCAGAGCTATCCGTCGATTATTAGTATTATTATTATTTTTCTTTTACAGGAACTTTAAAGTTTACCTGGGTAAATAAAGTGCCCTCTTGTGTTTCCTCCAAAACCAACTGTGCTGTCAACCATGGACTAATTAAAAACAGTTCTGGACAGTCCGAAAATTTTTAGTTCCAAGAGATTTTTGGCAAAACCTTGTTTTTTAATGACACAAACACAAAATATGCAATATTATTACCATTAATTCATTTACATGAACCCCTACTTAAACAAGTTGACAAACTTATTTGGGTGTTACTATTTAGTGGTCAATTGTACAGAATATGTGCTGTACTGTGCAATCTACTAATACAAGTTTCAATCAATCAAAAAAAATATCCCCAACCAAAACATTTTTAATGGAATTTTTAATGTGGAGTAATTGGAGCTTTAAATAGGTCAATATTTCATAACATTTGATTTAATTCATAATTATTTTTGAGTAATGACTGTTTAAAAAAAACATAATCATACTAAAAATCTTGGGGACCCAAAAGGGTCCCACTCATAAAAGTGTTACAAATAAGTCAGATATTTTTTTTTTTCCTTTCAAAACTTAAGCCTCAAGAGCTGCTTCAGACCTATCCGTCGATTATAAGTGTTATTATTTAAATTTTTACAGGAACTTGTGACGGCCGGGTCGCATCGTGATGCAGGGGTTTGTTCTCCCAGGAATGCAGATCGGGCTCCGGACACAGCGTGAAGGTAGGAACAAATTATTTTTTTAGAAATAAATCAGATGGTAACAAATAAAAACGTGCTCATGGCACTAAAGGCAAAAACTAAAGGAGCTAGCGTGGGAGTCAGAAGGTAAAAGAGCCCGGCGTCGAAGCAAGCGGGTACAGAAGAGGGTTCAAATGTTGTCATCCGTTGTCGAAAACTAATTAGGAAGCCAGACCGAGTGAGGCCAGGGTATGGACTAAATAGCTTTCTGATTCGTGCCCGGGCAACAGGTGCGCGTCCCGAACACTAACCAGAGGCAGGTGAATGCAATCCGCCGTCATGGCAACTGAGACACAAACTCGAAAGGTGCTGAGAACAAGTGAACCGAAAAACGTAAACAGACTATGATCCGGGCAGCGGATCATAACAGAACTTTCACATTTACCAGGTTAAAAAAGTGCCCCCTTGTGTTTCCACCAAAAACCTACTCGGGTAGATTTCGTTTTTCAGGAAATATTTTAGTTCCGAGTATCGAGGTGGGACTTTCGAAAAGTTCCGGAAACTTTAGCGGGGCACCCTGCGCTTTCGACGGTGATTGGTTAAAAAATGGTTGTGGGTGTTCCTAAAACTTTTGAAGTTACAAGCGATTTTTGTCAGAACCAAGTTTTTTTTATGGCAAAAAACACAAAATATGCAAATTCTATGAAGAATTTTCTCTGAAGTAATTGGAGCCTTAAATAGGTCAATAATCTATAACAACTTTGATTATTTTTTTTTTTTTTCGAGCAATGACTGTTTATAAACGTAAACACACACACTAAAAATCCAGAGGGTCCGACCGAGTGTGTTAAGTTTTTAAAAATAAGTCATATAGATACAGATATATATTGTTCTTGCTTTCAACATTTAAGTCTCTGCATTAACTTCCGATCCATCTGTCCATTATATTATATTATTATATATAGAGGGAAGTCTTGGTTTCCCTGCTTAGGCTGTTGCCCCCGCGACCCAACCTCGGATAAGCGGAAGAAGATGGATGGATGGATGGATACTTGATTATTTTTTGGCCCTTTTTGTCAAAGAAAACTCAATGTTTTATCCGGAAAACACAGAAAATATGCAAAATTTTACCCACCAAAATTCTTCAAATTTTTTGGGTGTGAAGTAATTGGTGCCTCAAAAAGGTCAATAATTAATAACATTGATTTGAACTCATTATTATTTTTGAAGCAGGTCCAATGCAAACTGGGGATGCAATGGTGTAAACCACGTCGCCACTGGACTCCAGAGCAGTGGAAACACATTCTCTGGAGTGCTGAATCATGCTTTTCCATCTAGTTATCTGATAGACCAGTCTGGGTTTGGAGGTTGCCAGGACAACGCTACATTTCGGATCGCATTGTGCCGAGTGTGAAATTTGGTGGAGGAGGAATTATGGTGTGGGGTTGTTTTTTCAAGATTTAGGCTTGGCCCTTTAGTTCCAGTGATATAAAAGTGTATATATATATATATATATATATATATATATATATATATATATATGGATATATGTATATTTAAACGTGATTATTCACTACCATTAAAATGAGGAGTAAAAGTCCTAATTCAGTATTAATATTTGAGTGGGTCCCAGGCCCAGTGTTGTGGAAAAGTTGGGCCTCGGGTATAAAAAGGTTATGAACCCCTGATCTAAAGTAACAGATCAATGCTTCATTTTTGCCATTTCACTGAATGCATTTCCCAGTTTTCAAAGAGAAAGTCTGCAGTTGAGATGGATGTTTTTTGCTGGACCGAAAACAATTAAACCTAATTAGCGCCGGGCTCCTTAGATGAAACAGATTCTCACAGTGGACCGGAGTTGTTAAATATTGTACGCCGGCACCGCGTCACAACGTGATTAAACGAGAACAAAGTTATGCCGGGCTTGGCTAATTAGCGCTTTGTAGTCGCCGTGTGCCGAGCGCGCCGTCACATAGGAATATTGCTAAACGACAAAGTCTGCTTTCATCCAGAACCAGATCTGTTGTCAACACGGCCATCGGGAGACACCGTTAGTCACGTCTGATTTAGTCGCTACATTTTTATTTCACACCATTTGACTCCGTCTTGGACCCTGTTAGTCAACCTTATTTACTCTGCAGGGCCTTTGTTCTCTTCTACTGTTAGAATAATTGCTTCTAGGTTATCACAAAACCTTTGTGGTACTTTCAGTGCGAGAAGCAAACATATGTCTTTGAACCTACCAAGAAGAAGGTTTGTAAAACTCCACTCTGTGGGGGGGTTGAGCAACATGAAGGTGTTTCTGTTTCTTTCATGTATTGGTATCAACAGAAAGATAATGTCTGACCAAAGAACTACAAAGCGGAGAGGAAGCAGGGCCTGACTCCCCTGCAGGCACCGCTTTTTAAAACTCCTTTACAAACCTCTTTTTGAACTCTTTTACGACTTTTTTTAACTCTTTTACTTGCCTCTTTTTGAACTCTTCTACGACCTCTTTTTTAACTTTTTTACTTGCCTCTTTTTATGCTCTTTTACTTGCCTCTTTTTTAACTCTTTTATGCACCTCTTTTTGAACTATTTTTACAAACCTCTTTTTGAACTATTTTACTTGCCTCTTTTTGAACTCTTTTACGTGCCTCTTTTTGAACTCTTTTTACGAACCTCTTTTTGAACTCTTTTACGACCTCTTTTTTAAACTCTTTTACTTGCCTCTTTTTGAACTCTTTTATGACCTTTTTTTGAACTTTTTACTTGCCTCTTTTTTAACTCTTTACTTGCCTCTTTTTTTAACTCTTTTACGCACCTCTTTTTGAACTATTTTACTTGCCTCTTTTTGAACTCTTACGTGCCTCTTTTTGAACTCTTTTTACGAACCTCTTTTTTAACTCTTTTACGACCTCTTTTTTCAACTTTTTTACTTGCCTCTTTTTGAACTCTTTTATGGCCTCTTTTTTAAACTTTTTACTTGCCTCTTTTTTAACTCTTTTACGACCTCTTTTCGAACTATTTTACTTGCCTCTTTTTGAACTCTTTTACGTGCGTCTTTTTGAACTCTTTTTACGAACCTCTTTTTGAACTCTTTTACGACCTCTTTTTTCAACTCTTTTACTTGCCTCTTTTTGAACTCTTTTATGACCTCTTTTTTGAACTTTTTACTTGCCTCTTTTTTAACTCTTTTACTTGCCTCTTTTTTTAACTCTTTTACGCACCTCTTTTTGAACTATTTTTACAAACCTCTTTTTGAACTATTTTACTTGCCTCTTTTTTAACTCTTTTACTTGCCTCTTTTTTTAACTCTTTTACGCACCTCTTTTTGAACTATTTTTACAAACCTCTTTTTGAACTATTTTACTTGCCTCTTTTTGAACTCTTTTACATGCCTCTGTTTGAACTCTTTTTACGAGCCTCTTTTTGAACTATTTACGAACCTCTTCTTTGAACTGTTTTACGACTTTTTCTGTGGACCTTGTACGACCTTTTCTTTTGAACTGTTCCGTAACCAAAGGCAAGGCTGTTTACGACCCATGTCCCTTTGGAAGCAGCTGTTGCCATGTGGTCGGGGAAAGTTCAAATAAAGGACGAGGCGTAAAATCTTTCGCCAGGGCGTGCTGAGACACTTTACAAGGGTACCGTGTCCAGGCGTCTCTCCTCAAATTGAGCCAAATTTCCACTTGTCCAGGCTGTACCCCGCCTTCCGCCCGATTGTAGCTGAGATAGGCGCCAGCGCCCCCCGCCACCCCAAAAGGGAATAAGCGGTAGAAAATGGATGGATGGATGGAAGAATTTTGTCTCTGTTTTAATTACTTGCTTCTTGTCTTGTTTAATGTCATAAGTGTTTGAATCTGACATCTACGTTTGAAGGCCTTACATTTGGCATAATTAGATCGAAATGAATTCCGAGTACTTTGACAACATCACATACTGTAAATTGCAGACTTTAAGCCACAACTTTTTACCTACGCTTTGCCCCCTGCGGCTTATAAAATGGTGAAGCTAATTTATGGATTTTTCTTTGCTGACACTTGCACAGAACACTTAAATGCTGTGTTGTTGCTGCTGGTGCCATCTTTTGGACAAGTTCAATCACTGCAAGTGCTGCTGGGTGAATGTGAATTCCTGCTGTTTAGAGCTCTGAACCGGACTTCGAAGTGCCACTCCATCTTATAGCCGTCTTTAGCGTTTCTGCTCGTATGGATTCCTCATTCAGCACTCCAAGCAACTTTTGTAAGTTTTACAGGATTACTAAAACAATTCTTACTTACTAAAGCATCCCATGTGTGATGTCTGTAGGTGTGCTTTCATGCTTATTTGTGCACGCTATCTCAATGTAATCATCGTCGTTAGCATGAGCTATCATGCTAACACCTTTATGAGTGTTAGTATTATTAACTTCCAATGGTATTCTTTTTGTATCGTTTCAGTTTCACAAATTCCTCGGTAAGGTCACCTAAAGGTCACCGTTGAGATATTGAGTCTGTTTAGCTGATTGGAGAGCTAGGGTCCATGACCATGACTTCTGTTTTGTTTAATCAGCCGTTTTACTGCTGTGTTACAAGCGCTGATGGGGAACAATTATGGTATGTAAATAAACGTTGACACAATACTTATGTGTAAATAACTCATTTCACAATGCAGATACCTGTGACTAAAAAAAATGATCTTCTAAAATCTAGTGGCTGCGGCATTTGTAATGATGCGTTCAATATTCTGGAAAATACAGTATTACACGATTAAAATTATTCTGTCATAATTTGATGATGTCTGTAATTATTTCATGAACATGTTTTTCAGCACCTTGTGAATATATTTAACCTGTCAAAACTTAACCAGCACAGTAAGTGGGCTGGGCTAACAGCCAACAAGGCTAATGATTGCTTTGGATGAAGTCTAGAACTTTGGACATCCTTAAAAACATGGCCGCTCAAGAAGAAATGCTTGTAGGTGGAGTCGGTGGTTCATAATTTAGACCGAAAGTTCTTATTGTTGGGGTGTAACGATTTCTTAAATGTGGTCCAAATAGGCCACAGCTTTACTGTTGTAATTCGACCAGTTGTGGCATAAATGACAAACAGAAGAAGTCTGGAGCTATATTAACAGAGACGTTTCTTCAGCGCAAAAACTATGACCCGCAGGTTTTTCTGCTCTTCAGGGGATTTTTGAAGAGCAGGCTATATGGCGGGTGTTTCCTGCTCACATTGAAATGAATGCATCTGTACCGCTTCTAATTGCAGCGTTTTTTGTTTTTGCTCACTTTGCGATGTTCTTTCTTCAAAATTTCCTGCTCTTCAGGGGATTTTTGAATAGCAGGGAAACCTTCGAAACAGGCTTGTAGGGATGAAATAGCCTCTGTTTTTTTTTTCCTGACCTAACATGTACTGTATATATCATACTTGCCAACCCTCCCGATTTTCCCGGGAGACTCACAAATTTTATTGTCCCTCCCGAAAATCTACCTTGGCAACCATTCTCCCTATTTCCACCCGGACAACACTATTGGGGGTGTGTCTTAAAGGCACTGCCTTTAGCGTCCTCTACAACCTGTTGTCACGTTTGTTTCATACAAACAGCGTGCCGCCTCACTCACATAATATATGCGGCTTTTACACACACAAAATTGAATGCAAAGCATACTTGGTCAACAGCCATACAGGTCACACTGAGGGTGGGCGTATGAACAACTTTAACACTGTTAAAAATATGCGCCACACTGTGAACCCACACCAACGAAGAATGACAAACACATTTCGGGAGAACATCCGCACCATAACACAATATAAACATTAAAGAAGAATTACCCAGAACCCCTTGAAGCACTAACTTTTTCAGGACGCTACAATATACAAACCCCCACCCCTCGCAACACGTGCCATAAGTAGTTGGGAAAGGGCATGTTCACCACTGTTTTACATCACCTTTTCTTTTAACAACACTCAAAAAACGTTTAGGAACTGAGGAAACTAATTGTTGAAGCTATGAAAGTGGAATTCTTTCCCATTCTTGTTTTATGTAGAGCTTTAGTCGTTCAACAGTCCGGGGTCTCCGCTGTCGTATTTTACACTTCATAATGCGCCACACAATTTCGATGGGAGACAGGTCTGAACTGTAGGCAGGCCAGGAAAGTACCCACACTCTTTTACTATGAAACCACGCTGTTGTAGCACGTGGTTTGGCATTGTCTTGCTGAAATAAGCAGGGGCGTCCATGATAACGTTGCTTGGATGACAACATATATTGCTACAAAACCTGTATGGACCTTTCAGCATTAATGGTGCCTTCACGGATGTGTAAGTTACCCATGCCTTGGGCACTAATACACCCCCATACCATCACAGATGCTTCATTTTGAACTTTGCGCCTATAACAATCTGGATGGTTATTTTCCTCTTTGTTCCGGACGACACCACATCCACAGTTTCCAAATATAATTTGAAATGTGGACTCGTTAGACCACAGAACACTTTTCCTCTTTGCATCAGTCTCTCTTAGATGAGCTCGGGCCCAGCGAAGCCAGCTGCATTCCTTGGTGTTGTTGATAAATGGGTTTTGCTTTGCATAGTAGAGTTTTAACTTGCACTTACAGATGTAGCGACCAACTGTAGTTACTGACAGTGGTTTTATGTAGTGTTCCTGAGCCCATGTGGTGATATCCTTTACACACTGATGTCGGTTTTTGATGCAGTACTGTGTGAGCGATCAAAGGGCAGTAATATCATCGCTTACATGCAGTGATTTCTCAAGATTCTCTGAACCTTTTGGTGATTTTACGGACCGTAGATGGTAAAATCCCTAAATTTCTTGCAATAGCTCGTTGAGAAATGTTGTTCTAAAACTGTTCGACAATTTCCTTACACATTGGTGACCCTCGCCCCATCCTTGTTTGTGATTTACTTAGCATTTCATGGAAGCAGCTTTTAAACCCAATCATGGCACCCACCTGTTCCCAATTAGCCTGCACACCTGTGGGACGTTCCATATATGTGTTTGATGAGTATTCCTCAACTTTATCAGTATTTATTGCCACCTTTCCCAACTTCTTTGTCACGTGTTGCTGGCATCAAATTGTACAGTTAATGATTATTTGCAAGATCAAAAAAAATGTTTATCAGTTTGAACATCAAATATGTTGTCTTTGTAGCATATTCAACTCAATATGGGTTGAAAATTATTTGCAAATCATTGTATTTTGTTTAAATTTACATCTAACAAAATTTCCCAACTCATATGGAAACCGGGTTTGTATATATATATATATATATATATATATATACATATGTCATACCCAGTGTCCTGGGTATGACGTTAAATTACATCCAGGCATGAGATGGGAGGTTGTGTGTGGGGTTAGTGAGTCCCAACCAACGTCTATAAAATGCACACAAAGAACCGTTTGCACCTTCTCTTGTGACTGGCGGGTGGTCAGCGCCATAAAGTTGAGCGGGTCCCTGGGTAAATGGGGCGCGGACAACCAACAGGACGGACTAAGTTCAACAGCCCAGTAAGGCAATTAGTCTAGGAGAAGGATCTCTGATATAAAATACCCCTTCCAACCCGCACCGAGCCAGCGTGGAAGGTGTAGGCTAATAACCAGCATGAAAAGTACGCTAAATGGCAGAAACACGCTGAGGCTTTCGTCCAGCAGTGGACTGACAACGGCTGATGATGATGATGATGATGATGATGATATATATATATCCATCCATCTTCCATCTTCTTCCGCTTATCCGAGGTCGGGTCGCGGGGTCAACAGCCTAAGCAGGGAAACCCAGACTTCCCTTTCCCCAGCCACTTGGTCTAGCTCTTCCCGGGGGATCCCGAGGTGTTCCCAGGCCAGCCGGGAGACATAGTCTTCCCAACCTGTCCTGGGTCTTCCCCGTGGCCTCCTACCGGTTGGACGTGCCCTAAACACCTCCCTAGGGAGGCGTTCGGGTGGCATCCTGACCAGATGCCCGAACCACCTCATCTGGCTCCTCTCGATGTGGAGGAGCAGCGGCTTTACATTGAGTTCCTCCCGGATGGCAGAGCTTCTCACCCTATCTCTAAGGGAGAGCCCCGCCACACGGCGGAGGAAACTCATTTTGGCCGCTTGTACCCGTGATCTTATCCTTTCGGTCATGACCCAAAGCTCATGACCATAGGTGAGGATGGGAACGTAGATCGACCGGTAAATTGAGAGCTTTGCCTTCCGGCTCAGCTCCTTCTTCACCACAACGGATCGGTACAACGTCCGCATTACTGAAGACGCCGCACCGATCCGCCTGTCGATCTCACGATCCACTCTTCCCCCACTCGTGAACAAGAATCCTAGGTACTTGAACTCCTCCACTTGGGGCAGGGTCTCCTCCCCAACCCGGAGATGGCACTCCACCCTTTTCCGGGCGAGAACCATGGACTCGGACTTGGAGGTGCTGATATATATATATATATAGAGGTGGTGATATATATATGTGTGTGTGTGTGTGTGTATTAATTGACTTTACATGCATTCGGCTTTCGGCCCCCGGTTAGATTTTTTAGCTCAACTCGGCTCCCAAGTCAAAAAGGTTTGGACACCCCTAACTACACCGAGTGTTATACACATAGAAATAAATACAAGTACAAATATTGAAGAGTACTCGGCTTCAACCTGAAAACAAAAAACAGATGTCTGTAGGAGGCTTGCCTTCAAACGCCTCAGTTCCTGTTAGCATGCATGACCGGATGCTGATTGCAACAAATATGCGGGGAAATGACTTTATTGATTTGCATCAGCACCTCTGCTCGGAGAAAGAGAATTGGAAGAAGATGAGCTCGAAGTTGACGCTTTAAAATCTCTGTTTCCCTTCGACTCATTACGAGCGTTGTGAGGTTGGTTGGTCACATCAGTGTCGTAGGGTTCCTGCGACCGTCTTCGAGGCGCAACCATGCAGTTTGTTCAGTCTCGGCACCTCTGGGACGGCTGCTCAAGTTTCCGACTGAAATGAAGGTTGTGAGGGGGGTGGGGGGGGGGAAACAACCAAAAGGAAAAGATTGAATCCGGGTGGGGTGAAGAGGAACAATGTCGGGTCAGGAAGTCCGGTGGGAAGGAGTAGGAGTAGAAAAAGGGAGACGATCTAATGTTGGGACGGTAGAGTCACTAAGGTCAGCAGAGACATCGGGACTGACAGCACTTGCCAGGGAAAGAAAAATATCTGAAGTGAAACGTAAGGAGCTTCGCTTCAAAAACCACAAGGGACAACTACGGACGAGGCAAGAGACATTTAGAAAATACAGAATGTCTGCCAATCAAGTGGAGCTGCGAGCTAAAAATCTATTGACTCTGTAGGACCGGACATCCAGTTTATCTCTGCTTATGGCATACGATTTCAATTTGAATTTAACAACCTTGTGGACCAGTTTGTGATTTTAGACTTGTTTTGTATCGAGTTTCAGCACATCTCAGGGCGATCAATCCATCGCAACTTGACTGTTTTTGCATCTCATCCTAGTCAGCTCATGCTCATAGACTAAGATTGGTCAGATCTGGTCTTAGACTTATATTGGTCAGATCTAGTCATAGACTTAGATTGGTGAGGCTTAATCTTAGCCGTACATTGGTCTGATCTAGTCTTAGACTAAGACTGGGGACGGCGTGGCGAAGTTGGTAGAGTGGCTGTGGCAGCAATCTGAGGGTTACTGGTTCAATCCCCACCTTCTACCATCTTAGTTACGTCCGTTGTGTCCTTGAGCAAGACACTTCACCCTTGCTCCTGATGGGTCCTGGTTAGCGCCTTGCATGCCAGCTCCCGCCATCAGTGTGGAAATACTATCAAAGCGCTTTGGGCTCCTTAAAAATGGGGTAGAAAAGCGCTATACAAGTACAACCATCTACTATTTAGATTGGTCAGATCTGGTCTTAGACTTTAACTAGTCAGATATAGTATTAGACTTCGATTATTCAGATCGCGCTTTAGACTTAGATTGGTCAGATCTGGTCTTAGACTTATATTGGTCAGATCTAGTCAAGACTTAGATTGGTGAGACTTAATCCGAGCCATACATTGGTCAGATCTAGTCATAGACTTAGATTGGTCAGATGTAGTCTTGGATTTTAACTGGTCAGATATACTTTTAGGCTTTGACTGGTCCGATCTGGTCTTAGACTTTAACTGGTCAGATATGGTCTTAGATTTTGATTAGTCAGATCGAGCTTTAGACTTAGATTGGTCAGATCTAGTCTTAGACTTTAACTAGTCAGATATAGTATTAAACTTTGATTAGTCAGATCGAGCTTTAGACTTAGATTGGTCAGATCGGGTCTTAGACTTATATTGGTCAGATATAGTCAGGACTTAGATTGGTGAGGCTTAATCTTAGCCGTACATTGGTCAGATCTAGTCATAGACTTAGATTGGTCAGATCTAGTCTTGGACTTTAACTGGTTAGATATACTTTTAGACTTTGACTGGTCCGATCTGGTCTTAGACTTTAACTGGTCAGATATAGTCTTAGATTTTGATTAGTCATATCGAGCGTTAGACTTAGATTGGTCTGATCAAGTCTTAGACTTTAACTAGTCAGATATAGTATTAGACTTTGATTAGTCAGATCGAGCTTTAGACTTAGATTGGTCAGATCTAGTCAAGACTTAGATTGGTGGGGCTTAATCTTAGCCGTACATTTGTCAGATCTGGTCATAGACTTAGATTGGTCAGATCTAGTCTTAGACTTGAACTGGTCAGATATAGTCTTAGATTTTAATTAGTCAGATCGAGCGTTAGACTTAGATTGGCCGGATCTAGTCTTAGACTTTAACTAGTCAGACATAGTATTAGACTTTGATTAGTTAGATCGAGCTTTAGACTCAGATTGGTCAGATCTGGTCTTAGACTTATATTGGTCAGATCTAGTCAATACTTAGATTGGTGAGGCTTAATCTTAGCCATACATTGTTCAGATATAGTCCTAGACTTAGATTAGTCAGATCTAGTCTTAGACTTTAACCAGTTAAAGTCTAAGACTAGACTTTAACTGGTCAGATATAGTTTCAGACTTTAACTGGTCAGATATTGTTTCAGACTTTGACTGGTCAGATCTGATCTTAGACTTTAACTGGTCAGATATAGTCTTAGACTTTGATTGGTCAGATCTAGCTTTAGACTTAGATTGGTCAGATCTAGTCATAGACTTAAACTGGTCAGGTATAGTTTTAGACATTGACTGGTCAGATCTTGTCTTAGACTTTAACTGTTCAAATGAACAGTTAAACTACCATGAATTGATTAACATGGACCCTGACTTAAACAAGTTGAAGAACATATTCGGGTGTTACCATTTAGTGGTCAATTGTACAGAATAAGTACTTAACTGTTCAATCTACTAATAACAGTTTCAATCAATCAACCAAAATATATTTTCTTATACTTTGAATAGTCAGATCTACCTTTAGACATTCACTGGTCAGAGCTAGTCATAGACCTAGAATATCGGATCCGGTCTTAGACTAAGATTGGTTAGATCTAGTCTTGGACCAAGATTGGTCAGATCTAGTCATATATTTCGATTGGTCAGATGTAGTCATAGACTTAGATTAGTCAGATCTAGTCTTGGATTTTGACTGGTCAGATCTAGCCTTAAATGTATATTGGTCAGATCTAGTCTTACACTTTAATTGGTCAGATCTAATCATAGACTTAGATTGGTCCGATCTAGTCATAGACTTAGATTGGTTAGATCTAGTCTTTAGAAACTACAGAAAAAAAAGGTAAGTCGCTTGTATTCTATTTTGTGTCCTTGTCTACTGATATTTTCCTGAAGATGCCTCAGTAAAAGCTGAAAACACAAGCAATGTTGTTTATGGAACAGCAGGACAGTATTTTATATTTTATATATCAACCATGTCAGTTTTCAAGTACTGTAAATTCCAGACTATAAACCGCTACTTTTTTCCTACACTTTGAACCCTGCGGTCTGTGCTGTGGTGCCATCTTTTGGACGAATTTGCTCACTGCCTAACTCGGTATGCATCAGCAAATTTAACACTGTTACAAATATGCGCCACACTGTGAAACCCACACCAAACAAGAATGACAAACACATTTCGGGAGAACATCTGCACCGTAACACAACACAAACACAACATAACAAATACCCAGAACCCCTTGCAGCAATAACACTTCCGGGCTGCTAGAATATACAAACCCCCCGCTACCACCACCCCCCCCCCCCCCCAACCCCGTACCAAAAATCCTCAAACCACCCCATCTCCCGAATTCGGAGGTCTCAAGGTTGGCAAGTATGACATAAGGAGTCTTCAAAGACTTCCAAAGGTAAAAGTGAGGTTAAATGTTTATTGATGTTAATCGACTTCACCCGCTGTTCTGCAAATAGAATAGACAACAGGAAGAAGTGACAACTATGATGAAGGAATAATTCTGCAGACCATTCCCATTCCCTTATCCCAGCGGTCGGGAACCGTTTTGGCTGAGCGAGCCATGAAAGCCAAATATTTAAAAATGTATTTCCGTAAGAGCCATATAATATTTAATAACACTGAACACAACTAAATGCGTGCATTTTTAAGTAAGACCAACATTTCTAGAGTATAATAGGTCTCTTATTCTTTGGACTAACATTGTTATTCTGAAGCTAACTGTGGTGGGGGTGTGGCCTGTGGGCCTGCAGCAAACTTGGGTGTCCCAGGACCGGCCTCAAAATCAGCAACAGGTGCGTACAGGCCCCACCTGGGCCTTGTTATCTAACCACCTGTCACTCTGTTATAAGCAGCAGCCAGGAGGAGAGACGGGGTGGAGGCTGGAGCCAGAGCGCGAGCGAGAGAGAAAAATACAATTGCTGGAAAGCAACTGAGAGACTTATTGAAAAATAAAACAATAATGTAACCCTGAAAAGAGCTCTCATGTCGGTGCTTGGTGGTCTGAAGAACCCCCAGGAGGGCAAGCCCCACACTAACCAATAATAAATAAATTACTACTTACCATTAACGCAACTTCTTGAACATAAAAAAGCATGAGAATGTTTTATATTTTGAACGTTGTTTTTAACACTGTGATTACAAGTGGAATTATTCATTACTTATCATTTTAAGGAATGTGAGCTCAGATTTATCCGAGAGCCAGATGCAGTCATCAAAAGAGCCACATCTGGCTCTAGAGCCATAGATTCCCTACCCCTGCCTTATCCTGTCCAGCCGATTTCTGGTCACTTTTACAATTTCCCAGTGCCCTCAGAAGACAACCCGGCAGGGGGACAGCTATTTTCTCAATTGTGCATGGGGGGGGTAAACCGGAGGAGCGCATTAAAATTACCACCCGCATTCCACTAATGTGCATGTTTTCTACTCAAACCCTCCAGCTGTGCCGAGCGTTTTATGCTACCTGTGTGTGTGTTTGTGTATGGACTTATTCCCATTTGGGAGCATTATCCAGATATTCTTGCAATTGTTCCACGTTTAAAGGACGCCGCCCTTTGAAAGCGGATGAGGCCTGATCAAACACGCTCCATGCAGAAACACTTGTGATATTTATGGGATGTTTATCTACCCCAAAGCAATTTATTAGCTCATTATCCCGCTGTGTTTGCATTCCCGGGGGCGGGGTGGGTGTTGTTTGCCACTTTGTGCTCAGTGAGGTCCTATTAACACCTGCTTTTGTCCTTGAGGAAGGAGGGAAACGAAAGGGACAGCTTGATGGACGGGATCATCCCTATTATTGCTTGTCCTGCTTGATGATTTGCTCCTAATTGGCTGTGAGCCATCATTTATTTGGAATATAAGATGTGAACTAAAATTGGTTGGGGAGTTATCTACTTATCGCTCTTATATGAACGCTTCATAGTCTTATACGGGTCCATTGAAATTGAAATCCCTGGATTTTGACTACTTCTGTGCTGTCCAGGGTGTTCTCATGTACAATCTGGACAGGGTATCATAGCAGCCCACGCAGAGCGGTCGCAGGAGACGGCGGAGCAATTTCAGTTCCACCAACGCAGGCTGACCCCCTGGGGACCCGAGAGTTCGGAGAGGTCCTCCTTGATCGTCATTGCCCATGTCTGTCCACCGACTTGCTTGTGCCAGTAGCTGTGTTTCCATTACCCTTAGAAATGCGTAAAACCTAAATATCGCAATAAGAAACCGGTAAGGAAACCCGCCCTGTGGCCTTGCGGACCCGAGAGTTCGGAGAAGTCCTCCTTGATCGTCATGGCCCAGGTTTTCGGCTTTCCACCAACGCGCTTGTGCCAGTAATGCGCAAAACCTAAATATCACAATAAAAAACTGGCAAGGAAATCTGCTCTGTGGCCTTGCGGACCTGAGAGTTCGGAGAAGTCCCCCTTGATCGTCATTGGCCAGGTCTTCAGCTGTCCACCAACGCGCTTGTGCCAGTAGCTGTGTTTCCATTACCCCTAGAAATGCACAAAACCTAAATATGGCAATAAGAAACTTGTAAGGAACCTGCCCTGTGGTCTTGCGGACCCCAGAGTTTGGAGAAGTCCTCCTTGATCGTCATTGCCCAGGTCTTCAGCTTTCCACCAACGCGCTTGTGCCAGTAATGCGCAAAACCTAAATATCACAATAAAAAACTGGCAAGGAAATCTGCTCTGTGGCCTTGCGGACCTGAGAGTTCGGAGAAGTCCCCCTTGATCGTCATTGGCCAGGTCTTCAGCTGTCCACCAACGCGCTTGTGCCAGTAGCTGTGTTTCCATTACCCCTAGAAATGCACAAAACCTAAATATCGCAATAAGAAACTAGTAAGGAACCTGCCCTGTGGTCTGGCGGACCCGAGAGTTTGGAGAAGTCCTCCTTGATCGTCATTGCCCAGGTCTTCAGCTGTCCACCAACGCCCTTTTGCCAGTAGCTGTGTTTCCATTACCCCTAGAAATGCGCAAAACCTAAAAATTGCAATAGGAAACTGTTAAGAAACCTGCTCTGTGGTCTTGCGGACCCGAGAGTTCGGAGAGGTCCTCCTTGATCGCCATTGCCCAGGTCTCTAGTTGTCCACCAATGCGGTTGTGCCAGTAGCTGTGTTTCCATTACCCCAAGAAATGCGCAAAACCTAAATATCCCAATAAGAAACTGGTAAGGAAACCTGCTCTGTGGCCTTGGGGGCCCGAGAGTTCAGAGAGGTCCTCCTTGATCGTCATTGCCCAGGTCTTCGGCTGTCCACCAACGCGCTTGTGCCAGTAGCTGTGTTTCCATTACCCTTAGAAATGGGTAAAACCTAAATATCGCAATAAGAAACTGGTAAGGAAACCCGCCCTGTGGCCTTGCGGACCCGAGAGTTTGGAGAAGTCCTCCTTGATCGTCATGGCCCAGGTTTTCGGCTTTCCACCAATGCGCTTGTGCCAGAAATGCGCAAAACCTATATATCACAATAAGAAACTGGCAAGGAAACCTGCTCTGTGGCCTTGCGGACCCGAGAGTTCTGAGAAGTCCTCCTTGATCGTCTTTGCCCAGGTCTTCAGCTGTCTACCAACGCGCTTGTGCTAGTAGCTGTGTTTCCATTACCCCTAGAAATGCACAAAACCTAAATATTGCAATGAGAAACTGTTAAAGAAACCTGATCTGTGGTCTTGCGGACCCGAGTGTTCGAAGAGGTCCTCCTTGATCGTCATTGCCCAGGTCTCTAGTTGTCCACTAATGCGGTTGTGCCAGTAGCTGTGAATCCATTACCCCTAGAAATGCACAAAACCTAAATATCGCAATACGAAACTGTTAAAGAAACCTGCTCAGTGGTCTTGCGGACCTGAAAGTTCAGAGAAGTCCCCCTTGATCGTCATTGCCCAGGTCTTCAGCTGTCCACCAACGCGCTTGTGCCAGTAGCTGTGTTTCCATTACCCCTAGAAAAGCGCAAAACCTAAATATCGCAATAAGAAACTGTTAAAGAAACCTGCTCTGTGGTCTTGCGGACCAGAGAGTTCGGAGAGGTCCTCCTTGATCGTCATTGCCCAGGTCTCTAGTTGTCCACCAATGCGGTTGTGCCAGTAGCTGTGTTTCCATTACTACTAGAAATGCGCAAAACCTAAATATCGCAAATAAGAAACTGGTAAGGAAACCTGCTCTGTGGCCTTGCAGACCCGAGTGTTCCGAGAGGTCCTCCTTGATCGTCATTGCCCAGGTCTCTAGTTGTCCACCAATGCGGTTGTGCCAGTAGTTGTGTTTCCATTACCACTAGAAATGCGGAAAACCTAAATATCGCAATAAGAAACAAGGAAAACCTGCTCTTTGGCCTTGTGGTTAGAGTGTCCGCCCTGAGACTTGAAGGTCGTGAGTTCAAGCCCCGGCCCAGTCATACCAAAGACCATAAAAATGGGACCCCTATCCTCCCTGCTTGGCACTCAGCATCAAGGTTTGGAATTGGGGATGGGTCAAATGCAGATGATAATTGGAACTTTAACTTTGATTGATACACCCATATTTTGAAAAAAACCTTTCAAATATCACTAAAACAAGAGGTGGTTTTTGAGACGTTTCGATGTTGAAGTGTTTGGCCAAAGCATTTGTTTAGAGGTCACTAAAACACCGAACTTGTGCCAATGCAGGACAGGTTTCGTTTGTGCGAGGCAGCACCGCCGCTCCAGGCCGTCTCGCCGGTCTCTTACCCGGAATAGAGGCCGACCCGCAGGCTCGGAGAGACCCACATGCCCAGACAATGTCAATCGGGCCGTAAGGAGGCTGCCTTCGAGAAATCCTCCGCTGCCTTGGTCTTGACCTCACGGAAACAGCGCTGGCTGAAATATCTTCCTCGAAGTGGAGTCTCGGGGGATGAGGTTTTAACGAGAAATACAGCTCATGACGCAAAACACCCTTTAATGCAAACACCTACAAGTTTATCAAAATTGTTTCTTTTATTTTGCGAAAAACTGCAATGGATACGCAGCTCGTGAGGCAGTGGAGGCGGGAGGAGGACATCGCAAACCAACTCGCCCTACGGCCGTCGAGCCTCAAGACCAGACCATTCTAATGGTCGTTGCAACAGCAGAGAAGGAAGAAACCATAGATTCAGGCGTCGATAAGACAGGGGATAAGTACTGCCTCTTCCGTAGGATGCGGTCATTGTCGAACACCTCCAGCCTTCGTTGATCGTCTACCCTCTATAGAGCGTTTTCCGTTCGGGCTCCAGTACTCTGGAATGCCCTCCCGGTAACAGTTCGAGATGCTACCTCAGTAGAAGCATTTAAGTCTCACCTTAAAACTCATCTGTATACTCTAGCCTTTAAATAGACCTCCTTTTTAGACCAGTTGATCTGCCGCTTCTTTTCTTTCTCCTATGTCCCCCCCTCCCTTGTGGAGGGGCTCCGGTCCGATAACCATGGATGAAGCACTGGCTGTCCAGAGTCGAGACCCAAGATGGACCGCTCGTCGGGACCCAGGATGGACCGCTCGCCTGTATCGATTGGGGACATCTCTACGCTGCTGACCCGCCTCCGCTTGAGATGGTCTCCTGTGGACGGGACTCTCGCTGCTGTCTTCGATCCGCTTTGAACTGAACTCTCGCGGCTGTGTTGGCGCCACTATGGATTGAACTTTCACAGTATCATGTTGGACCCGCTCGACATCCATTGCTTTCGGTCCCCTAGAGGGGGGGGGGGGGGGGTTGCCCACATCTGAGGTCCTCTCCAATGTTTCTCATCGTCAGCATTGTCACTGGCGTCCCACTGGATGTGAATTCTCCCTGCCCACTGGGTGTGAGTTTTCCTTGCCCTTTTGTGGGTTCTTCCGAGGATGTTGTAGTCGTAATGATTTGTGCAGTCCTTTGAGACATTTGTGATTTGGGGCTATATAAATAAACATTGATTGATTGATTGATTAAGGCCAGGTTTTCTCGCCTTAGAAGAGGACAGTTTGAACAACAGCCTGGTAGATTCTCCCTCCTTCACACAAAAGTTGTTCTGGCGGTACTTGTGCGACGCACGATTTTTAGCTGCACCCAGTCCCGCCGGAACCACCGTTGGACCAAGGTAGACAAAGGACTCTGTGTCCTCTCGGTCGAAGCCCTCAAGAGAGATCGGGTACCTAACATCTGCCGGGATCAATGACGTTATCACCTTTGACTTGGCGGCATTGATTCTAAGACCAACCGCAGCGGTGGCATTGTCCAGACTGTCCAGGGTGACCCTCGTTGAACATAATCATGTCCTCCCACAGGACACTTTGCATACAAGTAGTAATACCTTTGCCGCTTCATTAACCTTTCAAAGACCAGCTCAACATGCCAATGAGGCCACGGTCTTCCATATTAGAATAAAATGGAATTAACTTTTTTGTCATTGCACTTAAAAAAAGTAAAACAACATTATTGTTTGGTATAACCCGTCTAAGAACAGACATACAATAAATTGAACCGGAAGACTGATGGGCCCGTAACGAGGTGAGAAGATGAACATGCAACTCCCAAAATAAGCTCCTTTGGAAGGGGGCTCAGTTTGAGACCAGAGAAAAACCTCCAGCCACAATAAACTTGTTCGGTATAAGTACATATTTACGACAGACAAAAACTCAAGACTTGCAACGTCGTGGGACATCTTGACCTCATGGGTTCAGCTTCGTAGTCCATTATACCGTGGGGCTGAAATCGCAAAAGCGTGGGATGGAGGGTTGTGTGCAGTAGTTGTGGTAGTCGTAGTCCATGTGTGTGTTTTTTGTCCATAAGCTTGGAAATCGATCCATTGGCGTCACGTGACTGAGTCAACACGAAGTGGAACATTTGATGTGAAGTATTTGGAGCCTTGAATGGGTTAATGAATGGGGGCGGTATAGCTCGGTTGGTAGAACGGCTGTGTCAGCAACCAGAGGGTTGCAGGTTCAATTCCCGCTTCTGCCATCCTAGTCACTGCCGTTGTGTCCTTTGGCAAGACACTTCACCCTTGCTCCTGATGGGTGCTGGTTGGCGCCTTGCATGGCAGCTCCCTCCATCAGTGTGTGAATGTGGAAATAGTATCAAAGCGCTTTGAGTACCTTGAAGGTCGAAAAGCGCTATACAAGTACAACCCAATAATTCATTAAAACATTGATTTTATTCATGATTAAGTTTAAGAAGAAAGAAACCCCATTACAATTATTGGGGATACAAAAGAGCCCCACTCAAACGTGTAAAAAATAAGTAGTACATTTTTTTAATTATTTTTTTTAACTTTCAACGATCAAGTGTCTAGATAAACTTCAGATCTATCTGTTGATTAATTTTTTGAATTATTGCTTCTTGGGTTTTTTTGTTTGGTTCTTGCCCTTTTTGTCACAGCAAATGTATTTTTTTATATGACGAACACACAAAATAAAAGTGGAACACATGTAAATAATTCATTACAACATTGATTTTAATTCATAAATTTTTGACCAATGACAGTGTTAAAGAAAAAAATCCAACTAAAGTTAATGGGGACCCATTTATAAAAGTGTTCCAAAAAAAAAAGTTTTACTTTCACAGTGCGTAAATTTCTAGATCATTTTCAGAACTGTTTGTCACTCAGAATAGAATAGAAAGTACTTTATTGATCCTTGGGTTTGTATTATTAGATTTCAGACCTTTTTGTCAAATAAAATGTAGTTTATATGGATGAACACACAAAATATGTAATATTTTCCGCATAGGACGACAATATTTGATGTGAACTAAATGGAGCCTTAAATAGGTCAATAATAAGGGTAATGACAGTTTTAAAGAAAACAAATTTCCACTAAAATCACCGGGGACCCAAAAGGGTCCCACTTAAGAAAGTGTTAATCTCGAGATCAACTTCAGATCTACTTGTCAATTATGCTTTTTTAATTATTTATGTGTTTGATTAAAGCCCTTTTTTGTCAAAGAACATGTAGTTTATATGTCGAACACACAAAATATGCAATATTTTTTGTCAAAAAATATTTGTTGTGAAGTAAACGGAGCCTTAAATAGGTCAATAATTCATAACAACATTGATTTCAATTTATTATTATTTTTGGGGTACTGACAGTTTTAAAGAAAACAAAGTCCCACTAAAATCACCGGGGACCCAAAAGGGTCCCACTTAAGAAATTGTTAGAAAAAAAGTATTTATCACTTTCAACGCATACATCTCGAGATCAACTTCAGATCGACTTGTCAATTATGTTTTCTTAATCATGTGTTTGATTAAATCCCTTTTTTGTCAAAGAACTTGTAGTTTATATGTCGAACACACAAAATATGCAATATTTGTTGTCTAAAAATATTTGTTGTGAAGTAAACGGAGCATTGAATAGGTCAATAATTCATAACAACATTGATTTTAATTAATTATTATTTTTGGGGTACTGACAGTTTTAAAGAAAACAAATTCCCACTAAAATCCTTGAGGACCCAAAAGGGTCCCACTTACAAAAATGCTGGAAAAGAAAGTATTTATTACTCTTAACGCGAAAATCTCGAGATCAAATTCAGATCTATTTGTAGATAGTTTTTTTTTTTTGTGTGTGTTTGATGTAATCACTATTTTGTCAAATCAAAACAAATATGTGTTGTGAAGTAAACAGAGCCTTCAACAGTTCAATAATTCAAAACAACATTGATTTCAATTCATTATTATTTTTGGGGTACTCCAAGTTTTAAAGAAAACAAATTCCCACTAAAATCCTTGAGGACCCAAAAGGGTCCCACTTACAAAAATGTTAGAAAAAAAGTATTTATTACTTTTAAAGCGAAAATCTCGAGATCAACTTCAGATCTATTTGTAGATTGTTTTTTCCAAATTATTTTTGTGTTTGATGTAATCCCTTTTTAGTCAAATAAAATGTATTTTGTATGGCAAACACACAATATATGCAATATTTCCTGCATTAAAAAAAATATTTGTTGTGAAGTAAAAAGAGCCTTCAAAAGCTCAATAATTCATAACAACATTGATTTTAATTCATTATTATTTTTGAGGTACTGACAGTTTTAAAGAAAAAAAAATTCCACTAAGATCCCTGAGGACCCAAACGGGTCCCACTCACAAAAATGTTGCAAAAAAGTATTTATTACTTTTAACGCGAAAATCTCGAGATCAACTTCAGATTTATTTGTCAATTGATTTTTTAATATTATTTTTGTGTTTGATGTTATCCTTTTGTGTCAAATAAAATATAGTTTATACGGCAAACACCCAATATATGCATTATTATATTTTTTTAAAAATTGTTGTAAAGTAAATAGAGCCTTGAAAAGGTCAATAATTCAAAACATTTATTTCAATCATTATTATGTTTTGGGTAATGACAGTTTTAAAGAAAACCAATTCCCACTAAAATTCTCGGGTACCCAAAAGGGTCCCACTTACAAAACTGTTATTACTTACAATGCGTAAATTTCGAGATTAACTACAGAGCTATTCGTCAATTATGTTTTTTTTTAATTATTTTTGTGTTTGATTTGAACCATTTTTGTAAAAAAAAAAATATGTAGTTTATACATCAAACACACAAAATATGTAATATTTTCTGCATAAAACGAGAATATTTGATGTGAATTAAATGGAGCCCCTAATAGGAGAATTATTCATAACATTGATTTCAAATCATTATTATTTTTTGGTTAATGACAGTTTTAAAGAAAACAAATTCCCACTAATAAAATCGCCCCCTTACATAAGCGTTAGAAAAAAAGTATTTTCTACTTACAATGCGTAAATCTCAAGATCAACTTCAGATCTATTTGTCAATTATGTTTTTTTAAATTATTTTTGTGTTTGATTTGAACCCTTTTTGTCAAAAAAAAAAAAATGTAGTTTATTTGTCGAACACAGAAAATATGTAATTTCTTCTGCATAAAACAAGAATATTTGATGTGAATTAAATGGAACCTTGAATAGGTCAATAATTCATAACATTGATTTCAAATCATTATTATTTTTTGGGTAATGACAGTTTAAAAAAAAAAGAATTCCCACTAAAATAATCGGGGACCCAAAAGGGTCCCCCTTACAAAAGTGTTGGAACAAAAGTATTTATTACTTTCAATGCGTAAATCTCCAGATTAACTTCAGATCCATGCGTCAGTTATGCTTTTTTAAATTGTTTTTGTGTTTGATTTAAGCCCTTTCTATTCAAAATGAATTCTCATTTCTTGTATATTATTAAATGACAATAAAACCTTTTAAAAACAGGTCAAAAAA
>NC_084634.1:12205408-12410408 GCF_033978795.1 Nerophis ophidion | reverse complement strand
GTGCGGTGACAGCAGCTTTGCTTGATTACAGAAAAATGCTCTTTATTATGTTAATTTTACCTTTGGAAAAACATCCACTTTTAACCTTTGCTCTTTAAGTGCAGGGAATTATTGCGAGGGAGTGCATCATCAGCCGCTGGTTTGACATTTCAAACTGCATTCAAAAGTGTTTTTTTTTTGTTTTTTTCTGGTTAAGTTTGCTGGTGGTGGGGAAAAATGCGCCGTGCTAAAAATGACAAGATGCATAATCTACCTTCTAACGAGACGACGCCTCGGCGGGGGCACAACCCGGGGACAAAAAATACCCAGCCGCAACAACACTGACTTTCCACAAAATGTTCCTGCAGGCATTAAAGATCAATCAATCAATCAATGTTTACTTATATAGCCCTAAATCACTAGTGTCTCAAAGGGCTGCACAAACCACTACGACATCCTCGGTAGGCCCACATAAGGGCAAGGAAAACTCACACCCAGTGGGACATCGGTGACAATAATGACCCAGTGGGACGTCGGTGACAATGATGACTATGAGAACCTTGGAGAGGAGGAAAGCAATGGATGTCGAGCGGGTCTAACATGATACTGTGAAAGTTCAATCCATAATGGATCCAACACAGTCGCGAGAGTCCAGTCCAAAGCGGATCCAACACAGCAGCGAGAGTCCCGTTCACAGCGGAGCCAGCAGGAAACCATCCCAAGCGGAGGCGGATCAGCAGCGCAGATATGTCCCCAGCCGATACACAGGCAAGCAGTACATGGCCGCCGGATCGGACCGGACCCCTTCCACAAGGGAGAGTGGGACATAGAAGAAAAAGAAAAGAAACGGCAGATCAACTGGTCTAAAAAGGGAGTCTATTTAAAGGCTAGAGTATACAAATGAGTTTTAAGGTGAGACTTAAATGCTTCTACTGAGGTGGCATCTCGAACTCTTACCGGGAGGGCATTCCAGAGTACTGGAGCCCGAAAAGAAAAAGCTCTATAGCCCGCAGACTTTTTTTGGGCTTTGAGAATCAGATAAATGTGCTCCTCAACATACTCTTTTTTTTTTGCAGAGTCCATACCTCATGTGAGACTCTCTTTTTTGGTTCTTCAAATTACTCAGGAAGTACCAGCTGCAACAAGAGGTGTAATTGTATGCGATTAATCACAAAAAATAATAGCATTATAAATGTACAAAATTAAGGTTGTCATATTTTATGTATTAATTCATGTGATTAATAAAAAAACATATAGAAAAAAAATTGTTAAAATTGTCCACACCTCTCTCCATCCAAACACAGCAGTGTCTCTTAAACGGGAAGCGAGGGAAAATGACGTCAACCAAGCGCTTTTCTCCGTTTAATCCGAGGGTAAATCGCCGCAGCAAAGTCGGTGTTGTTGGTCCACCTTCATTATCAAGCCAAAGGACGCTAGTGCGCGTGTGCCTGACTTGGTGTTGTCGAAAAACTAAGCACTAATTTACGTATAAACACGAACTGTCAAAATAAAGGTGTTATCTCGTGTGATTAATCACAAAAACAGCTTCAGCTATACGCTAAGGTTGTCAAATGTAATGTGTAAATGTGATTAGTCCCCCCAAAAATATTGAATCAATCAGGTAAAAAATAAGGCTTTCAAAATAAAGGTATTATATCATGCGATCAATCCCAAAAAATAAAGCATTATTACTGTATAAACTAAGCCTGTCAAATTAAAGGTATTATCTCATGCGATTAATCACAATGATTGATGTATTAATTCATGTAATTCATCAATTTAGGTTTAAACTTGCACTGCTAAAATCAAGGTATTAACCAATGTGATTACCGTATTTCCTTGAATTGCCGCCGGGGCGCTAATTTATTTAAAACCTCTTCTCACTCCTGCGCTTACCAAAGGCATGCGGTAAAAGTAAGCATGCGCTAATTATTTTAAAACCTCTTCTCACTTTCGGCACTTACCAAAGGTATGCAGTAAAAATTTGAGTGTGATGTAAGCTTGGACCTTAAAATCCTACTGAATAGCTCTTAATCTTCTTCCCTTTATGCAATTTCGAATTACCGGTATTGAAATCAGCCTCTACCATTTTGAAAATGATGACAGGGGATATGTCACGAGTTTGACCAGGCGGTAATTCAAGGCAGGCGCATACTAATTGCCCTGTGGCAATTCAGGGAAATACGGTATAAACTAAAGTTGTCATATTTGATATTAATTGATGTGATTAATCAAAAAAATGTTGGATTAGTCAGGTATAAACATGGACTGTTAAATTAAAGGTATTATCCAATGCAATTAATCACAAACAAATAACGTATGTATAAACACACACACACACACGTAATGTAACTCTGTGCTCCAATTCCCTGCATTGGGACCGAGGGAGGCGTCAATTCAACCACCCACCCACCGGAAGCTCATTATTTCACGAGTAAATGACTGAATCATATTCAGATGATCTCCACACACGTCAACAATTAAGCCAGCAGCGATGTAATTACGGACCAAGCAACGCGGCGATCGGACACTGATGTGAGGCCAAGCTCCGACATTTTTATACCTGTGATGGATTAAATCCGAGAAGCCGAAGTTTTATTGGCCCAATAATAGTGGACCCTTTTTTTTATTTTATTTTCATGGGTTATTCTGGTTGTAGGTTGGTCAATACGAGACCTGCTGGGGAATTGGGTATGTGTGCACGGCGGAGGAACGCGTAGTCAGGCGTACACGATAAAAACAAAGGGAGATTTTATGGTGAAAGTGTCAGCTCAGTGGGCAGAATTTTACTGTAAAAATACTGTTTTTAACTCCAAATTATTGTCAAGTGATAACAGTCCCAGTGTTTTTTATACAGTAAAAACTGGTGGCTCATTTGCAAGAATTTTAGTGTAAAAATACTGCTTTTACTCCAAAATTGTGTCAAATGAAAACAGCACCAGAATTATTTATACAGTAAAACCTGGTAGATCAGTCGCCAAAATTTTTACTGTAAAATAGTGTTTTCAACTCCAAATTATTGTCAAGTGATAACAGTAACATATTTATTCATACAGGAAAAGCTGGTAGCTCAGTTGCTAGAATTTTACTGTAAAAAAGCGTTTTTTAAACTCCAATTTATTGTGAAGTAATAACAGTATCACATGTATTTATAGAGTAAAAACTGGTAGCTCAGTCACCAGAATGTTACTGTAAAAATACTGTTTTTAACTCCAAATTATTGTCAATTGATAACAGTACCTGTGTTTTTTATACAATAAAAACTGGTAGCTCAGTCGCCAGGATTTTACTGTATAATAGTGTTTTAACTCCAAGTTATTGTGAGGTAATAACAGTATCATATGTATTTATACGGTAAAAACTGGTCTCTCAGTCACCAGAATGCTACTGTAAAAATAGTGTTTTTAACTCCAAAATATTGTTAAGAGATAACATTACCAGTTTATTTATAGAGGAAAAACTGGTAGCACATTTGCAAGAATTTTAGTGTAAAAATACTGTTTTTACTCCAAAATTGTGTCAAGTGATAACAGCACTAAAATTATGTATACGGTAAAAACTGGTAGCACATTTGCAAGAATTTTAGTGTAAAAATACTGTTTTTACTCCAAAATTGTGTCAAGTGATAACAGCACTAAAATTATGTATACGGTAAAAACTGGTAGATCAGTCGCCAAAATTTTTACTGTAAAATAGTGTTTTCAACTCCAAATTATTGTTGAGTAATAACAGTGACATAATTAGTCATACAGGAAAAATTGGTAGCTCAGTCGCCAAAATTTTACTGTAAAAAAGCGTTTTTTAACTCCAATTTATTGTGAAGTAATAACAGTATCACATGTATTTATAGACTAAAAACTGGTAGCTCAGTCACCAGAATGTTAGTGTAAAGATACCGTTTTTAACTCCAATTTTTTGTCAAGTGCTAACAGTACCAGAGTTGTTAATGGAGTAAAAACCTGTAGCTTTGTCACCAGAATTTTACTGTAAAATAGTGTTTTGACTCCAAATTTTTGTCAAGTGATAACAGTAACAGTGTTATTTATAGGGTAAAAACTTTGCCAGAATTTTACTGTGAAATTGTATTTTTAACTCCAAACAATTGTCAAGTGATAACAGTACCAGAGTTGTTTATAGAGTAAAAACCGGTAGCTTTGTCACCAGAATTTTACTGTAAAAATAGTGTTTTTAACTGCAAATAAATGTCAAATGATAACAGTACATGAGTTGTTCATGGAGTAAAAACCGGTAGCTCTGTCACCAGAATTTTACTGTAAAATTGTGTTTTAATTAAAAAATGTTGTCAAGTGATACGAGTACCAGAGTTATTTGTAGAGTAAAAACTGGTAGCTCAGATGCCAGATTATTACCGTCAAAATAGTGTTTTTAATTCCAATTTTTTGTCAAGTGATAACAGCGCCTGATTTATTTTTGGAATACAAAGTGGTAGATGAGTCACTAAAATTTTTTTCAAGTCTAAATTATTGTCAATTGATAACAGTACCACAGTTATTCATACAGGAAAAACTGGTAGCTCAGTCGCCGGAATTTTACTGTAGAATAGTGTTTTTAACTCCAAATTTTTGTCAAGTGATAACAGTACCAGAGTTGTTTATGGAGTAAAAACCGGTAGCTTTGTTACCAGAATTTTACCGTAAAATAGTGCTTTTAACTCCAAATTTTTGTCAAGTGATAACAGTACCAGAGTTATTTACACTGTAAAAACTCTGGCAGAATTTTACCGACATTTTTTCATACCGGAAAAATTGGTAGCTCAGTCACTAGAATTTTTCTGTAAAAATAGTGTTTTTAACTCCAAATTTTTGTCAAGTGATAACAGTACCAGAGTTGTTTATGGAGTAAAAACCGGTAGCTTTGTCACCAGAATTTTACCATAAAATAGTGCTTTTAACTCCAAATTTTTGTCAAGTGATAACAGTACCAGAGTTATTTACACGGTAAAAACTTTGGCAGAATTTTACTGACACATTTATTCATACAGGAAAAACTGGTAGCTCAGTCACTAGAATGTTTCTGGAAAAATAGTGTTTTTAACTCCAAATGTTTGTCAAGTGATAACAGTACGAGAGTTATTTACACGGTAAAAACTTTGCCAGAATTTTACTGTAAAAAAGTGTTTTTAACTTTTAAGTGATAACATTACCAGTTTATTTATAGAGTAAAAACTGGTAGTTCATTTGCAAGAATTTTTGTGGAAAAAAACTGTTTTTACTCAAATTGTGTCAAGTGATAACAGCACTAGAATTATTTATACGGTAAAAACTGGTAGCTCATTCGCCAACATTTTTACTGTAAAATAATGTTTTCAACTCCAAATTATTGTCAAGTGATAACAGTGACACATTTATTCATACTGGAAAACCTGGCAACTCAGTCACCAGGATTTTACTGTAAATTTGTTTTTTTAATCTCAAATTTATTGTGAAGTAATAACATAATCACATTTGAGTGGTAAACTCCATCTATTGCTACCGGTAGAGGACAAGTACCTCAAGGGAAAGTTGAAAAGGACAGGAAAAACTGGTAGCTCAGTCGCCAGAATTTTACTGTAGAATATTGTTTTTAAATCCAAATTTTTGTCAAGTGATAACAGTGACATTTATTTATAGAGTAAAAACTGGTAGCTCAGTCACCAGAATGTTACTGTAAAAATAGTGTTTTTTTAACTCCAAATTATTGTCAATTAATAACAATAGCAGTGCTATTTATGCTGTAGAAATCGTGTCGCACCCCGCCTCGGGTGAAGGTAAAAGTAACCTTGGCGAACCAGACTTTCAAACCAAGGATGGCTAGTCACACAGTTGGTAACAGTTTATAAACATTTATTGAAATTCCAACAGTGTCAAGATGTGAACAACAACAGGAAAACAAAAAGCACCCACAATCTGTAACAGTAATGAATAAAGGCAATATTAGTATTGTATATTATATATAGTACTTTTAAATTCTAAATATATTTTAAAGTCACATGCGTTAAATAGGCCTTTATAGAATTAATTATAAAAACATACTAAAAATAGTCCATTATATCAAAATACATGTATTCACAATCAAAGGTCAATAATCAAATATGTTTCAGAAAATCATCTAATAACCAAAACAGATTTAGCAAAATCCATTAGCAAACAACAAAACTCATTTAACCGGTTACAACACAACATAATGTCATCATAAAAATAAACACCTCAGTAGATGTTTGATGCATGGAGATCGAAACTCTGGCTCAGGACCGACAGCAGACTGGCATACAAATGGCATTTTCCCACTTAAATAGCCCATAGCCCCGCCCACTACCTGGGACCAATTTGACAGGGGGGATTAAGAAAACAGTTGTTTTGTAAATCACAGCATAAATAAATATCACATGTCTAAAAAGTATCCACATAGTACTTTTGTGTTTGTAAAGCAGTCATTTTTGTACAAAGTGTATTCAGGCTTAACACAACTTTCAAATGTCCAGTGTCCCTCCGCAGCACCCAACTCCTGACAATCATGGTTCGGCCCAAATTAGGCCTAATTAGTCAAAGCAGGTGTGCTTTCCTATCTATATAAAGCCCTCAGCCCCACCCTGACTCTCTTAGCCACGCATTCAAAGCCATGGTGAGTGAGAGGTTACAATTTGTTTGTTGCGCATGCTTACCACTGAATACAAAACATGCTATTCACTAACACGATTGAATGTTTGTAGTTTGTCCATGTTGAGCTTCCTAACAAATGTGCACGGTTTGAGTGGAAGCCAAAGGTCAAACAGTCACAAACTGGTAGTTCAGTTGCCAGAATTTTACCGTAAAATAGTGATTTAACTCTAAATTATTGTCAAGTGACAACAGTACCACTTTTTGTTATATGGTTAAAACAAAAGTAGCTCAGTCGCTAGAATTTTATTGTAAGAATAGTGTTTGAACTCCAAATAATCATCCAGTGATAACAGTCCCAGAATTATTCATACAGAAAAAACTGGAAGCTCCATCGCCAGAATTTCACTGTAAAAATTGTGTTTTTAACTACAAATTATTATCAAGTGATAACAGTCCCAGAGTTACTCATACAGTATAAATTGGACGCTCAGTCGCCAGAATTTTACTGTAAAAATAGTGTTTTCAACTCCAAATTACAGTCAAGTGATAACAGTACAAACGCTATTTCTACAGTAAAAACTGGTGGGTTCTGTCGCCAGAATTTTACTGTAAAAAACGTATTTTTATCTCCAAATTATTTTCATGTGATAACAGTACTTCAGTGACTTATATATATTAAAAACTGGTATTTGATTCACCAGAATTTTACTCTAAAAATTATGTTTTTAAATCTAAATTATTGTCAAGTGACAACAGTACCACTTTTTGTTATATGGTTGAAACAAAAGTAGCTCAGTTGCCAAAATTTTACTGTAAGAATAGTGTTTTTAACTCCAAATTATTATCAAGTGATAACAGTCCCAGAGTTACTCATACAGTATAAATTGGAAGCTCAGTCACCAGAATTTTACTGTAAAAATAGTGTTTTTAACTCCAAATTACAGTCAAGTGATAACAGTACAAGCGCTATTTCTACAACAAAAACTGGTGGGTTCTGTCGCCAGAATTTTTACTGTAAAAATTCTCTTTTTATCTACAAATTATTTTCATGTGATAACAGTACCTCTGTGACTTATATATATTAAAAACTGGTAGCTGATTCACCATAATTTTACTCTAAAAATTGTGTTTTTAAATCTAAATTATTGTCAAGTGACAACAGTACCACTTTTTGTTATATAGTTAAAACAAAAGTAGCTCAGTTGCTAGAATGTTATTGTAAGAATAGTGTTTTTAACTCCAAATTACTATCAAGAGATAACAGTCCCAGAGTTACTCATACAGTATAAATTGGAAGCTTAGTCGCCAGAATTTTACTGTAAAAATAGTGTTTTCAACTCCAAATTACAGTCAAGTGATAACAGTACAAACGCTATTTCTACAGTAAAAACTGGTGGGTTCTGTCGCCAGAATTTTAATGTAAAAAACGTATTTTTATCTCCAAATTATTTTCATGTGATAACAGTACTTCAGTGACTTATATATATTAAAAACTGGTATTTGATTCACCAGAATTATACTCTAAAAATTATGTTTTTAAATCTAAATTATTGTCAAGTGACAACAGTACCGCTTTTTGTTATATGGTTGAAACAAAAGTAGCTCAGTCACTAGAATGTTATTGTAAGAATAGTGTTTTCAACTCCAAATTATTGTCAAGAGATAACAGTCCCAGAGTTACTCATACAGTATAAATTGGAAGCTCAGTCGCCAGAATTTTACTGTAAAAATAGTGTTTTCAACTCCAAATTACAGTCAAGTGATAACAGTACAAACGCTATTTCTACAGTAAAAACTGGTGGGTTCTGTCGCCAGAATTTTAATGTAAAAAACTTATTTTTATCTCCAAATTATTTTCATGTGATAACAGTACTTCAGTGACTTATATATATTAAAAACTGGTATTTGATTCACCAGAATTATACTCTAAAAATTATGTTTTTAAATCTAAATTATTGTCAGGTGACAACAGTACCACTTTTTGTTATATGGTTGAAACAAAAGTAGCTCAGTCACTAGAATGTTGTTGTAAGAATAGTGTTTTCAACTCCAAATTATTATCAAGAGATAACAGTCCCAGAGTTACTCATACAGTATAAATTGGAAGCTCAGTCGCCAGAATTTTACTGTAAAAATAGTGTTTTCAACTCCAAATTACAGTCAAGTGATAACAGTACAAACGCTATTTCTACAGTAAAAACTGGTGGGTTCTGTCGCCAGAATTTTACTGTAAAAATAGTGTTTTCAACTCCAAATTACAGTCAAGTGATAACAGTACAAACGCTATTTGTACAGTAAAAACTGGTGGGTTCTGTCGCCAGAATTTTAATGTAAAAAACTTATTTTTATCTCCAAATTATTTTCATGTGATAACAGTACTTCAGTGACTTATATATATATTAAAAACTGGTATTTGATTCACCAGAATTATACTCTAAAAATTATGTTTTTAAATCTAAATTATTGTCAAGTGACAACAGTACCACTTTTTGTTATATGGTTGAAACAAAAGTAGCTCAGTTGCCAAAATTTTACTGTAAGAATAGTGTTTTTAACTCCAAATTATTATCAAGAGATAACAGTCCCAGAGTTACTCATACAGTATAAATTGGAAGCTCAGTCACCAGAATTTTAATGTAAAAATAGTGTTTTTAACTCCAAATTACAGTCAAGTGATAACAGTACAAACGCTATTTCCACAATAAAAACTGGTGGGTTCTGTCGCCAGACTTTTACTGTAAAAATTTTCTTTTTATCTACAAATTATTTTCATGTGATAACAGTACCTCTGTGACTTATATATATTAAAAACTGGTAGCTGATTCACCAGAATTTTACTAATTGTGTTTTTAAATCTAAATTATTGTCAAGTGACAACAGTACCACTTTTTGTATATGGTTAAAACAAAAGTAGCTCAGTAGCTAGAATGTTACTGTAAGAATAGTGTTTTTAACTCCAAATTATTATCAAGAGATAACAGTCCCAGAGTTACTCATACAGTAAAAACTGGAAGCTCCATCGCCAGAATTTCACTGTAAAAATGCTGTTTTTAACTCCAAATTATCATCAAGAGATAACAGTCCCAGAGCTACTCATACAGTAAAAACTGGAAGCTCCGTCGCCAGAATTTAACTTTAAAATACTGTTTTTAACTCCAAATTATTGTCAAGTTATAACAGTACCACAGATACTTAAATATGCTATAAACTGGTAGCTCAGTTGCCAGAATTTTACCGTAAAAATTATGTTTTTAACTCCTAATTATAGTCAAGTGATAACAGTACAAACACTATTTCTACAGTAAAAACTGGTGGGCTCCGTCACCAGAATTTTACTGTAAAAATAGTTTTTTTTAACTCCCAATTATCATCAAGTGATAACAGTACCAGTTCTATTCATGTGGTGGAAACTGGTAGCTCAGTTGCCAGAATTTTACTGTAAAATACTGTTTTTAACTCCAAATGATTGTCAAGTGATAACAGTACCACAGTTACTTATATATGCTAAAAACTGGTAGCGCAGTCGCCAGATTTTTCTGTAAAAATTAGTGTTTTTAACTCCAAATTATAGTCATGTGATAACAGAACAAACGCTATTAATACAGTAAAAACTGGTAGGTCAGTCGCCAGAATTTTAACATAAAATCCGCTCTCCTTGTTTTTACAATGCATTACTGTAAGGGGAAAAAAAACGATAAAATTCCTGCGAGTAACCTGCGAGTTATTTTCAAAGTAAAATCTACTGATTTTCTTTAAAAGTGTATCTCCGCTGAAGAAAGGACACCGTGGCCCCTGCTCTTCCTCATTTCTGCCGAGCATAGAGTAGACTTAAAAAAAAAACGGCATCATGGAGGTGAGACCCGACATGGTAAAAGTGCTTGGAAAATGAAGAATCAACGTTGGCTCCATGCCCAGCGCAAGCTGCTCAACCTCCGGGACCATCCTCAAGGATCAAGACGGTGTCCTTGAACATGTAAAAGGATCTGATCCTATTAAAATCGCCAAAATTTTATATTTGCTTTTTATGACTGCATTTTATACGTCCTTCATGTGTTCTCTAATAGGAGTAAAAGTCTCTTCAAGATGCCACAGCCTTTAGTTGTGACTATGTCGAAATACGTTTTATAGGTGACTAAGTATATTACCAGTAATTATTAGAACAATTCGGCTTTTCTAATTACATACCAATTTTTTTGCCATTTTTTAAACAATTTTTACAGTTTTTTTTTCCATGTAATAAATAAATTAAAATGATAATAATTTGATTGTTTGTGGAAATAATAATGTTCAGTAACACATTTCAGTTTTTAAAATTATTTCAACATTTCAAATGATTTTTTAAATAAGTTAGTATTTAATTTTTTTAATTAACTCACAAAATGTTTATTTTTTAAGTATATATTTTTTATTTTATTTTGAGACCTGTTTTAGATGAGGGGAGTCCAAGGGCTGCAAGTCAAGTATAGAGGGAAAATGTTGATATTTTTGTTAATTGAAAAAAATTAAAAAAAAAAAGGTAAAAACAATTATGTGTTTAAGAAAGGCCTTAGTGGCACACATGCGTGGACTGCACCTTTCAGCTCTTTTTTTCCAAAATTGTGTACACTACTGAATTGGGGTCTTACGGCCACCCATGTGGACACTTACACTGCCATTTAGTGGTGTCAGAAAAGTCTAACATACAATGGAATTTGTAAAAAAAAAAAAAAAAAAGTGTAAAAATAAAAAATTAGCATGTCACTACACATTAGGTACACGTTTGTGTACTTATGGACTAAGTACATCATACCAAAAGATGATGTTTAGTTTTTATTTTAATTAGGGCCCAATAAGCCCAAATAGCAAGAGGTTAAAAACAAAACATTGTGTTACAAGAAACTAAAGATTTTTTTGCGAATGTTAAGCTAATTCATTATTTCATTGATTTCTCTTACATTTCTACCGTTGTTTTTTAGACGGATATGTTACATATTGCAGAACACGCAACTTTTGGGGATTTTAGAAGACAACCCGAAAGGGACAAACGGTAGAAAAACGAATGGATGGACTTTAAATTACATGTGCACAAAATATCAGTATTGGACCGATATCGCCGATGCCAGCGTGAATTTTACCCGGTATCAGATTGAACAGAAAACCCGTGGTATCGGTCATCACGAGAAAAAAAATAATCCCAAACCCATTGCATTAGATCTGGAGTGTCCAAACTTTTTGACTGGCGGGGGGGGCACATTGGGCTAAAAACATTTGGCTGAAAGATATGTATGTATATATATATATATATATATATATATATATATATATATATATATATATATATATATATATATATATGTGTGTATATATAATAAAAAAATGGTTCTATAATTATTCATTACTATAATTGGATATTAAGAGTATGTGAAAGTTTGAGTCCTACCTTGTTTACCTTCATGACGGCATCCTTCAAGTGTTGTAATCAATCAGAAATATCAAGCAGCTAAAATGTGCCAAACATGAATAAGTGTGGAGAGAGTGTTTTTGCATGTTTCTCCCATCATGCATTGCATTGGATTTAAATTGGTGTAATTTTAATTAATTATGGTGGTTGCTTTTCTTTTTGTTTTTTACAATATCCATCAAGTTTAGTGAGCAGGTGTGTGTAATGTGTCTCATGCTTGTTGACTTATTGTGCTAGGTGATTTTTTTTTTTTGCGCCATGACTAGGGCAGGTTGTTTGGATTGGGTCATATCAGTTAATGCTATGCATGCAGCCTTTAGTAAGTCACTGGCCTGAGTCACTCACGGCGGTGATAAATAAATGTATTATGTTCAGACGACTTGTTGAACTTGTGCCGTCTCAAATTGGAGTCGCTGACTACATTAGATTAAAAAAAGATAAACGGAAACATTTTTCCTGTCATTTTATTTTTAATCATCCAAATTTAAATGGATGCAGTTAGATTTATGTGATAGTTTTAGCTGCGATTCCATGAAATCATTGCAGGAATATTTGTTGTTTTGAAAAACAATTTCACCAGCAGGCAATCACTCCAAAACTTCCCGTGTAAAAGACTAACTGACAGAAATGATTCAAAGTTACATTTTTAATTAAAATCCCTACAACACAACATATTCAAACTTTGAAATGGCGAAAAGTCGTTCTTGCTCTGATGAGCCCTGCAGTCTTCCACTTTCTGTCGGTTTGGATTGTCTTCATGCAGGGACTTGCAGCCCCCATTTGCAAAGCTCCGCCGACACGACACGTTTGACGTGAAAAGTGCATGATGGATACCACGGGGCAGAGTAGGAAAAAACAAGTGTTGACATTTGGACACGCTTCAAATGTGCAGTGGAGGGAAAATGCTGAATGACTAGGACAGAATCACAGTTTCTACCAAATAACCGCAAGGAAAATATGAAACCAAAACCACCAGTCAGGTACTTGAATATAAATACAATATACCGTATTTTCCGGACTGTATAAGCCACACCCACTAAATTTGACAAGACAAAAATATGTTTCCATATATAATCCGGACTGGGCTATAAGTCGCAGATATATATGTTGGCAAATAAGGTATTTGCACAGAAATATTTTGTAAATGTTATTGTTTCCAAACGGCAGTAAAACGGTGGATTAAACAAAACCGAGATCATGGTCATGGAGCCACTAACCGCAGAAGCTAGCTCTCCAATTTTCCGGACTATCGAGCTCACTGGTAAATAAGCCGCACTTAATAAATTTTAAAGGGGGAAATAGTCTTCCATATATTAGCAGAGGTGGGTAGAGTAGCCAGAAATTGTACTCAGGTAAGAGTACTGTTACTTTAGAGATTTATTACTCAAGTAAAAGTAAGGAGTAGTCACCCAAATATTTACTTGAGTAAAAGTAAAAAGTATGTTGTGAAAAAACTACTCAAGTACTGAGTAACTGATGAGTAACCTGATTACGGCAACAAATAATGCACAAAAACATAAAAATAGCAATGAGCAAATTCAGAGCCAGGAATATCTCTTAAGCAACTAAAAAAATAATATATATTAAATAATAGTACATTAAAAAAAAAAATTAAGGCACATTGAGCCACAGTAACTTAACAGCACCATAGGCTCAGTAGGCATTCGTTGATTGATTGATTGAAACTTGTATTAGTAGATTGCAGTACAGTACATATTCCGTACATTTGACCACTAAATGGTAACACCCCAATAAGTTTTTCAACGTTTATCAATTACTTAATAAATGACCAAGTCGAGGTGATCTACCTCATATATACATATACGTACACACGTATCATATATACACACAAATATCATATAATTTATATATACAGTATATAATTTATATTTATTTATTTTGCCGTTTTTGTTGACATGTTAAAGGTGTTTTAATGAATATACATGCATGTTTAACACAGATTCCTATCTTTCATGAAGACAAGAATATAAGTTGGTGTATTACCTGATTCTGATGACTTGCATTGATTGGAATCAGACGTCCGTTTTTTCAAATGGAGGAGAAAAAAAGTTCCTCTTTTCTGTCTAATACCACATGAAAGTCGGTTTTCTTTGGCCGCTTATTTGTCCAGCTCCCATATTTGTTTTTATACACTTTACAAGAAATACATTGGCGGCAAACTCCGTAGCTTGCTAGCTTGTTTGCGCTGGCTTTCGGAGACTCTTATTTTGTTAGCGCAGGCGCTATGGAGCGGCACTTTTATTGTGAAGACAGGAACTGTGCGATCAGTCTTTAGGCTTTTGACGGGAAGTACGGTTGAAATAAAAAGTGTCTTTTTTCTTTTACACTTGTGATTGATTCATTGAAACTTTTATTAGTAGATTGCACAGTACAGTACATATTCCGTACAATTGACCATTAAATGGTAACACCCGAATAAGTTTTTCAAATTATTTAAATCGGGGTCCACGTTTGACGGTCATGTGACCGCCTGGCTCTGTTTGATTGGTCCAGCGTCACCAGTGACTGCATGTGATTGGTGAAACGCAGGCATGCGTATCGTACGTTGAAGCTCTGTCATAAACCAAAACAAACATTAACAGATCGATTAAAAAAAGTAGCGAGTAGCGAGCTGAATGTAGATAAATGGAACGGAGTAAAAGTAGCGTTTCTTCTCTATAAATATAGTCAAGTAAAAGTAAAAGTATGTTGCATAAAAACTACTCGTAAAAGTACAATTCATCCCAAAAGTTACTCAAGTAAATGTAACGGAGTAAATGTAGCGCGTTACTACCCACCTCTGTATATTAGTCGCACAGGACTAAAAGTCGCAGATACAGTATGTTGTGAAATTTGTTATTTACACAGAAATATTTTGTAAAAGTTTATTTACAATAGTTTATTGTTTCCAAACGGCAGTAAAACGGCAGATTAAACAAAACAGAGGTCATGGTCATGGACCCACTAGCTGCGGAAGCTATCTTTCCAATTTTCCGGACTGTAGAGCGCACCAGTATATAAGCTGCACTCACTAAATTTTAGGGGGTGAAAAATGTTTCCTCATATTAGCTGCACCGGACTATAAGTCGTAGATACAAACATTGTGAAATTAGTTATTTACACAGCAATATTTTGCAAATGTTTATTTACATACCTTTATTGTTTCCAAACGGCAGTAAAACACCGGATTAAACAAAACCCAGGTCATGGTCATGGACCCACTAACTGCGGAAGCTAGCTCTCCAATTTTCCGGACTATCGAGCTCACTGGTAAATAAGCCGCACCCAATAAGTTTTAGGGGGGGAAATAGTCTTCCATATATTAGTCGCACAGCACTAGAAGTCGCAGATACAGTATGTTGTGAAATTAGTTATTTACACAGAAATATTTAGTAAAAGTTTGTTTACATACGTTTATTGTTTCCAAACGGCAGTAAAACAGCGGATTTAACAAAACAGAGGTCATGGTCATCGACCCACAAGCTGCGGAAGCTATCTTTCCAATTTTCCGGACTATAGAGCGCACCGGTAATTTTAGGGGGTGAAAAATGTTTCCATACATTAGCTGCACCGGACTATAAGTCGCAGTTATAAATGTTGTGAAATTAGTTATTTACACAGTAATATTTTGCAATTGTTTATTTACATACCTTTATTGTTTCCAAACGGCAGTAAAACACCGGATTAAACAAAACCCAGGTCATGGTCATGGACCCACTAACTGCGGAAGCTAGCTCTCCTATTTTCCGGACTATCGAACTCACCGGTAAATAAGCCACACCCAATACATTTTTGGGGGGGGGAAATAGTCTTTCATATATTAGTCGCACAGGACTAGAAGTCGCAGATACAGTATGTTGTGAAATTAGTTATTTACACAGAAATATTTTGTAAGAGTTTATTTACATACGTTTATTGTTTCCAAACGGCAGTAAAACGGCGCATTAAACAAAACAGAGGTCATGGTCATGGACCGACTAGCTGCGGAAGCTATTTTTCCAATTTTCCGGACTCTAGAGCGCACCGGTAATTTTAGGGGGTGAAAAATGTTTCCATATATTAGCTGCACCGGACTATAAGTCGCAGATATAAACGTTGTGAAATTAGTTATTTACACAGCAATATTTAGCAAATGTTTATTTACATACCTTTATTGTTTCCAAACGGCAGTAAAATGGTAGATTAAACAAAACAGAGGTCATGGTCATAGACCCACAAGCCGCGGAAGCTAGCTCTCCAATTTTCCGGACTATCGACCTCATCGGTAAATAAGCCGCACTTAATAAATTTTAAAGGGGGAAATAGTCTTCCATATATTAGTCGCACAGGACTATAAGTCCTGTCTTGGTTTAACTCTTATCTTACTGATAGGATGCAGTGCGTCTCCCATAACAATGTGACCTCGGACTACGTCAAGGTAACGTGTGGAGTTCCCCAGGGTTCGGTCCTTGGCCCTGCACTCTTCAGCATCTACATGCTGCCGCTAGGTGACATCATACGCAAATACGGTGTTAGCTTTCACTGCTATGCTGATGACACCCACCTCTACATGCCCCTAAAGCTGACCAACACGCCGGATTGTAGTCAGCTGGAGGCGTGTCTTAATGAAATTAAACAATGGATGTCCGCTAACTTTTTGCAACTCAACGCCAAAAAAACGGAAATGCTGATTATCGGTCCTGCTAGACACCGAACTCTATTTAATAATACAACTCTAACATTTGACAACCAAACAATTAAACAAGGCGACACGGTAAAGAATCTGGGTATTATCTTCGACCCAACTCTCTCCTTTGAGGCACACATTAAAACCGTTACTAAAACGGCCTTCTTTCATCTCTGTAATATCGCTAAAATTCGCTCCATTCTGTCCACTAAAGACGCTGAGATCATTATCCATGCGTTTGTTACGTCTCGTCTCGATTACTGTAACATATTATTTCCGGGTCTCCCCATGTCTAGCATTAAAAGATTACAGTTGGTACAAAATGCGGCTGCTAGACTTTTGACAAGAACAAGAAAGTTTGATCACATTACGCCTGTACTGGCTCACCTGCACTGGCTTCCTGTGCACTTAAGATGTGACTTTAAGGTTTTACTACTTACGTATAAAATACTACACGGTCTAGCTCCAGACTGTCTTGCCGATTGTATTGTACCATATGTCCCGGCAAGAAATCTGCGTTCAAAAGACTCCGGCTTATTAGTGATTCCCAAAGGCCCAAAAAAAGTCTGCGGGCTATAGAGCGGTTTCATTTCGGGCTCCAGTACTCTGGAATGCCCTCCCGGTAACAGTTCGAGATGCTACCTCAGTAGAAGCATTTAAGTCTCACCTTAAAACTCATTTGTATACTCTAGCCTTTAAATAGACTCCCTTTTTAGACCAGTTGATCTGCCGTTTCTTTTCTTTTTCTCCTATGTCCCACTCTCCCTTGTGGAGGGGGTCCGGTCCGATCCGGTGGCCATGTACTGCTCGCCTGTGTATCGGCTGGGGACATCTCTGCGCTGCTGATCCGCCTCCGCTTGGGATGGTTTCCTGCTGGCTCCACTGTGAACGGGACTCTCGCTGCTGTGTTGGATCCGCTTTGGACTGGACTCTCGCGACTGTGTTGGATCCATTATGGATTGAACTTTCACAGTATCATGTTAGACCCGCTCGACATCCATTGCTTTCCTCCTCTCCAAGGTTCTCATAGTCATCATTGTCACCGACGTCCCAATGGGTGTGAGTTTTCCTTGCCCTTATGTGGGCCTACCGAGGATGTCGTGGTGGTTTGTGCAGCCCTTTGAAACACTAGTGATTTAGGGCAATATAAATAAACATTGATTGATTGATTGATAAGTCGCAGATACAGTATGTTGTGAAATTAGTTATCTACACAGAAATGTTTTGTAAAAGTTTATTTAGATATGTTTATTGTTTCCAAACGGCAGTAAAACGGCGGATTAAACAAAACAGAGGTCATGATCATGGACCCACTAGCTGCGGAAGCCATCTTTCCAATTTTCCGGAACTTAGAGCGCACCGGTATATAAGGTGCACCCACTCAATTTTAGGTGGAAAAATATTCGTCCATATATTAGCCGCACCGGACTATAAATCGCAGATATATACAAACCCTGTTTCCAAATGAGTTGTGAAATTGTGTTAGATGTAAATATAAATGGAAATCAATGATTTGCGAATCATTTTCAACCCATATTCAGTTGAATATGCTACAAAGACAACATATTTTATGTTCAAACTGATAAACATTTTTTTTTTTTTGCGAATAATCGTTTACTTTAGAATTTGATGCCAGCAACACGTGACAAAGAAGTTGGGAAAGGTGGTAATAAATACTGATAAAGTTGAGGAATGCTCATCAACCCCTTTTTGGAACATCCCACAGGTGAGTGCCATGATTGGGTATAAAAGCAGCTTCCATGAAATGCTAAGTAACTCACAAACAAGGATGGGGCGATGGTCACCAATTTGTAGGGAAATTGTCGAACAGTTTTAGAACAACATTTCTCAACGAGCTATTGCAAGGGATTTTACCATCTACGGTCCGTCAAATCATCAAAAGGTTCAGAGAATCTGGAGAAATCCCTGCACGTAAGCGATGATATAACGGACCTTTAATCCCTCAGGCAGTACTGCATCAAAAACCGACATCAGTGTGTAAAGGATATCACCACATGGGCTCAGGAACACTTCATAAAACCACTGTCAGTAACTACAGTTGGTCGCTACATCTGTAAGTGCAAGTTAAAACTCTGCTATACAAAGCAAAACCCATTTATCAACAACACCAAGGAACGCCGCTGGCTTCTCTGGGCCCGAGCTCATCTAAGATGGACTGATGCAAAGTGGAAAAGTGTTCTGTGGTGTGACGAGTCCACATTTCAAATTATATTTGGAAACTGTGGACGTGGTGTCATCCAGAACAAAGAGGAAAATAACCATCCGGATTGTTATAGGTGCAAAGTTCAAAAGCCAGCATCTGTGATGGTATGGGGGTGCATTAGTTCCCAAGGCATGGGTAACTTAAACATCTGTGAAGGCACCATTAATGCTGAATGGTCCATACAGGTTTTGGAGCAACATACTGCATGTTGTCATCCAAGCAACATTATCATGGACGCCCCTGCTTATTTCAGCAAGACAATGCCAAGCCACGTGTTAAAACACCGTGGTTTCTTAGTAAAAGAGTGCGGGTACTTTCCTGGCCCGCCTGCAGTCCAGACCTGTCTCCCATCGAATATGTGTGGCTTATTAAGAAGCGTAAAATACGACAACTGAAGCTCTACATAAAACAAGAATGAGAAATAATTCCACTTTCAAAGCTTAAAAAATAAGTTTCCTCATATCCCAAACGTTAATTGAGTGTTGTTAAAAAAAAAGGTGATGTAACACAGTGGTGAACATGCCCTTTCCCAACTACTTTGGCACGTGTTGCAGCCATGAAATTCTAAGTTGATTATTTGCAAAAAAAAATCAAGTTTATGAGTTTGAACATCAAATATGTTGTCTTTATAGCATATTCAACTGAATATGAGTTGTAAAGGATTTGCAAATCATTGTATTCTGTTTATATTTACATTTGACACCATTTTCCAACTCTTATGGAAACCGGGTTTGTACATTGTGAAATTAGTTTTTTACACAGAAATATTTTGTAAATGTTTATTTACATACCTTTTATTGTTTCACATTGCAGTAAAACGGCAGATTAAACAAAACAGAGGTCATGGTCTTGGACCCACTAGCTGCGGAAGCTAGCTGTCCAGTTTTACAGACTATAGTTTATAAGCCGTTTATTTTCCATAAATTAGCCGCACCAGACTATAAATTGCAGATATATACATTCTGAAATTAGTAATTTACACAGAACTATTTTGGAAATGTTTATTTACATACCTTAATTGTTTCCAAACGGCAGTAAAACGGCGGATTAAACAAAACAGAGGTTAAAGGTCATGGACCCACTAGCAGATATATATGCTGAGAAATTACTTATTTACACAGAAATATTTCTTAAATCCAATTTGTGATTCTTATTCAAACCGATTTAAAAATGTATATTTAAAAAAATTATAATAAAAATCAATATTTGAACTATCTTTTAGGCCATCTCCATGCAACCAAAATGAGTTTTTTCCAACCTGTAACCTGTTTTCAAACATTAAGAGAATCGGTTTGAATCCAGACTCCTGTTGAATAGAGAATCGAGTCTAAATTGTATCGTTCACAAAAGGAATCAGAATCCGTTCCAATCGTTAGGCGTTCAAAAGTTTAACACCTATGTTTGACACTAGCCTTGGTGTGCCACAAGGTTCAATATCGTGCCCGCTATTATTTAGTATGTCCATCAATTCCCGACCACAAATTTTGGCCATTCAATAAACTTTGCCAGAATTATCCTGGAGCAGTGTGACTTCCAGTCCTTCAAAATAAAAGTGGTGAGCGCCACATCCTGTCTGACTGAGAGCAGCTGCATTGCTCGAAAGGTAGGTAAAGCATCCTCGGGGAAAGCGATTTCCTCTCAATCTGGGGAGTTTTCCTCCACCCAAATTCCCCTTCAACCGCTTCTTTGTCGAAGTTTATTACCTGGAGACAAAACTCAATGAACGACCAACTCAGCTGCAATCAATACCGCAGCTCCCGCTCGAGTAAAGTGAGGGCTTTTCTTCCTTTTTCTCTTTTTTTGTTTATCTACCGGATTCACAAGATTAATCGAAAACGATTTGTGTATTTTTTTTTTTTTCCACTCGCCGAGCCAAAATAAATGAAACCCACATCTGTGGCACTGCTCGAAAATATTGACTTGCCGCTGTTTTTGTTTTGTTTTGTTTTAGGGATTTTAAGACATTAAAGCCAGTTTTATTTTAACCTGGCTAACTTCATGTGAGAGTCAGGGTAAAAAAAAAAGTGGACCGGTCAGCATGACACTGTGGAGGGAGATATGGGCAGCGTTGCCTGCAAGGAGCAAAGGTCACCGCCTCTGTCCAGGACAGAGCACCATCAGACAGGGGCGTGGCAGTGCTGACGGCGAGACACAGCTGCCAGGTGATTAGATTTCACAGGTGGTACGTGTTAATCTAATCACCTGTTGTCTTTAACAGCAAGCGGCCGGGAGCAGGAGAGGAGAGAGGATACGGACGTGGCTGAAAAGTCACGTTCCGCGGGAGAATGATTTATTTAAAAAAACTTGATTAAAATTTCATACTCAGCACAATGCAGTCCAAAATGTAGCGTTCTCCTGGCAACATCCAGACTCGTCCATCAGTTTGCCAAATGGAAAAGCGTGATCACTTCGGAGAACGCGTCTCCACTTCTCTGGAGTCCAGTGGCGACACCCACTGATATCCCACGCTTTGCATCGGACTTGGTGATGTATGGCTTAGATACAGCTGCTCGGCCATGGAAACCAATTCCATGAAGCTCTCTCCGTACTGTAAAATGCCAAATTGGAAGGTCACATGAAGTTTGGAGCACTGTAGCGACTTCTTTGCACGATGCTCTTCAGCATCTGCTGACCCCTCTCTGTCTGTTTACGTGGCCTACCACTTTGTAGCTGAGTTGCTGTTGTTCCTAAACTCTTCCATTTTCTTATAATAAAGCAGACAGTTGACTGTGGAATATTTAGCGGCGAGGAAATTTCACGACTGGATTTGTTGCACAGGTCGCATCCTATAACACTTCTAGGGATGGTGTGGCGCAGTAGGAGAGTGGCCGTGCGCGACCCAAGGGTCCCTGGTTCAATCCCCACCTAGTACCAACTTTGTCACGTCCGTTGTGTTCTGAGCAAGACACTTCACCCTTGCTCCTGACGGGTGCTGGTTAGCGCCTTGCATGGCAGCTCCCAACATCAGTGTGTGAATGTGTGTGTGAATGGGTGAATGTGGAAGTAGTGTCAAAGCGCTTTGAGTACCTTGAAGGTAGAAACGCTCTATACAAGTACAACCCATTCTACGCTGGAAATCACTGAGCTCCTGAGAGCGGCTCTTTCTGTCACAAATGTTTGTAGAAACAATCTCCATGCCTAAGTGCTTGGTTTTATACACCTGTGGCCGGGCCAAGTGATTAGCTGATACCAAAACATTTTGGACAATTCAATGCTCCTAACCTTGTGAGAAGAGTTTGGAGTGGGCCCCTTCCTCTTCCATCATGACTCTGCAACAGTGCACAAAGCAAAGTCCATAAAGACATGGATGACAGAGTCTGGTGTGGATGCACTTGACTGGCCTGCACAGAGTCCTGACCTGAACCCGATATAACAGCTTCAGGATGAATCATAACAGGAAACTGAGAGTCAGGCCTTCTCGACCAACATCAGTGTGTGACCTCATCAATGCGCTTTTGGAAGAATGGTCGAAAATTCCTATAAACACACTCCGCAACCTTGTGGACAGCCTTCCCAGAAGACTTGAAGCTGTAATAGCTACAAAAGGTGGACCCGCATCATATTGAACGCTATGGGATAGGAATGGGATGGCACTTCAAGTTCATATGTGAGTCAAGGCAGGTGGCCAAATACTTTTTGGCAATTATTGCGTCTGACCAGTCTTCCTCTAAAGCAGGGGTGTCAAACTCAAATATAGAGTGGGCCAAAATTTTAAACTGAACAAAGCCGCGGGCCAAGGTTGAACAAGTTAACCTTTTAATTGGGACCCAAACAAGATTTGCATTAAATATTGAACAAGCAAGGCTTATATAACTTTAGTGACATGCAAAATCCAGTTTCAAATAATAATAATAATAATTAAAAAAAAAATGTAATGCCTTTTTATCTATTTGCAATCTTCTGAGGTAAATATCAATTTTTTTCCACAGGCTAATAATACATTTGAAAATAAAATAACAATAATGAATGAACCAAACATTCAAGCCTTGACATAGCAAGAGAAAATGCATGAATAAAACGTTAATTATTGCTCAGTTTGCTGGAAGTTTCCCGGAAGAGTTAGTGCTGCAAGGGGTTCTGGGTATTTGTTCTGTTGTGTTACGGTGCGGATGTTCACCCGAAATGTGTTTGTCATTCTTGTTTGGTGTGAGTTCACAGTGTGGCGCATATTTGTAACAGTGCTGAAGTTGTTTATACGGCCACCCTCAGTGTGACCTGTATGGCTGTTGACCAAGTATGACTTGCATTCACTTGTGTGTGTGTGTGTGTGTGTGTGTGTGTGTGTGTGTGTGTGTGTGTGTGTGTGTGTGTGTGTGTGTGTGTGTGTGTGTGTGTGTGTGTAAAAGCTACAAATATTATGTGACACGCTGTTAGTATAGAGGAAAAGGGGACGTGACGACAGCTTGTAGAGAAGGCTAAAGGCAGTGCTTTAAATGCACGCCCCCAATATTGTTGTCCGGGTGCAAATCGGTAGAAATTCGGGAGAATGGTTGCCCCGGGAGATTTTCGGGAGGGGTACTGAACTTTGTGAGTCTACTGGGAAAATTAGGAGGGTTGGCAAGTATGAGTATTAGCGGTGAATGCTGTGTTACAGCGGCACCGAAGCTGTATAACCCCTCTAATGCTAAATTGATATTGCCTCAAGGGTCAAATTAAATTACACGGCGGTCTGAAAATCAAACGGGAAAAGACAACTTATTGAATACGAAAACAGCCCCCCACCCTGCCCAGAAAGGAATACAGCCTCATTGTTCTAATACTGATAAGATATATGCATAAACAGTACACAATGGGAAAATATTAGCTGCTTTAAACATGACCGTGACAGTCTCTCGCTGTCGTGCGGGTTCCATGGACCACAAAGTAAGGGCATTGTTGAGCAGGGTTGTAACTTTGATTATTTTTGCAAATTAACCTCAGTGCAGGTCGCTGTTCAGCTCCTCTTCTGCGTTCGCTCGTCGTCTGCCTCTGTCTCTCTTCCTCTCTCGCTCCGCATCAGCTTCCCTCTATCTCCTTCTCGTCTCTCCGCCTCTCTCCCTGATGTTCACGGCTGTCGGCCTTTTATACAGTGAGAGAGGATTACTTGATTGTCCCCGAGTGCGCGATCCACGCACCTGATCTTAATTGTGGCATCGCTCCCGGCGCGCCTCGCCTCGCCGCTCGCTCGCCATCCCCGCCTCCTTGCCGCCATCATTGGCCGGGCTTCGGCTTGCCCTGCCTCGCTGTCGCACTGCCGGCCACGCCTCCTCCTCCGCCATCCTGGGCTGGGCTATAGTGTGTCCTGCCTCGCTGTCGGACTGCCGGCCACGCCTCTCCACAATGACTATGTGAAGTGAATTTTTTGTGAAGTGAATTATATTTATATAGCGCTTTTCTCAAGTGACTCAAAGCGCTTTACAGAGTGACACCCAATATCTAAGTTACATTTAAACCAGTGTGGGTGGCACTGGGAGCAGGTGGGTAAAGTGTCTTGCCCAAGGACACAACGACAGTAACTAGGATGGCACAAGCGGGAATCGAACCTGCAACCGTCAAGTTGCTGGCCCGGCCACTCTACCAACCGAGCTATGCCGCCTCACACATGAACAAAGAAAACACTCTGGAAAATATATGTATTCTCCACACCAGGGGTCACCAAGGTAGCCCGTAAGGACCAGATGAGTCGGCCGCTGGCCTGTTCTAAAAATAGCCCAAATAGCAGCACTTACCAGTGAGCTGCCTCTATTTTTTAAATTGTATTTATTTACTAGCAAACTAGGTGGCGACTTGTCCAGGGTGTACCCCGCCTTCCACCCGATTGTAGCTGAGATAGGCACCAGTGCCCCCCGCGACCCCGAAAGGGAATAAGCGGTAGAAAATGGATCGATGGATGGATACTAGCAAGCTGGTCTCGCTTTGCTTGACATTTTTAATTCTAAGAGAGACAAAACTCAAATAGAATTTAAAAATCCAAGAAAATATTTTAAAGACTTGGTCTTCACTTGTTTGAAAAAAATCATTTATTTTTTTTTACTTTAATTCTTATAACTTTCAGAAAGACAATTTTAGAGAAAAAATACAACCTTAAAAATGATTTCAAGGATTTTTAAACACATATACCTTTTTACCTTTTAAATTCCTTCCTCTTCTTTCCTGACAATTTAAATCAATGTTAAAGTATTTATTATTGTTTTTGTTGTAAAGAATAATAAATACATTTCAATTTAATTCTTCATTTTAGCTTCTGTTTTTTCGACAAAGAATATTTGTCAAATATTTCTTCAAACTTTTTATGATTAAAATTCTCAAAAATTCTTCCGGCAAATCTAGAAAAGCTGTAGAATCAAATTTGAATCTTGTTTCAAAGTTTTTTGAATTTCTTTTAACATTTTTGTTCTGGAAAATCTAGAAGAAATAATGTCTCTGTTAGAATTATAGCTCTGTACAATGTGTTATATATTATACAGATTGGATTTTAACCTATTTAAAACAAGTCATTAAAATTCTACAATTAATCTTGATCAGGAAAAAATACTAATTAAGTTCCATAGATTATTTTTTTGATTTTCTCATTTTTTTCGGTTGAATTTTGAATTTTAAAGAGTGGAAATTGAAGATAAACTATGTTTCAAAATTTAATTTTCATTTTTTTTCGTGTTTTCTCCTCTTTTAAACCGTTCAATTAAGTGTTTTTTTCATCATTTATTCCCTACTAAAAACCTTCCGTAAAAGGAAAAAAAAATGTACGATGGACTGACGGACAGAAATACCAATTTTTTTATATATCCATCCATCCATTAGCTACCGCTTATTTCTTTTCGGGGTCGCGGGGGGCGCTGGCGCCTATCTCAGCTACAATCGGGCGGAAGGCGGGGTACACCCTGGACAAGTCGCCACCTCATCGCAGGGCCAACACAGATAGACAGACAACATTCACACTCACATTCACACACTAGGGCCAATTTAGTGTTGCCAATCAACCTATCCCCAGGTGCATGTCTTTGGAAGTGGGAGGAAGCCGGAGTACCCGGAGGGAACCCACGCATTCACGGGGAGAACATGCAAACTCCACACAGAAAGATCCCGAGCCTGAGATTGAACCCCAGACTACTCAGGACCTTCGTATTGTGAGGCAGACGCACTAACCCCTCTGCCACCGTGAAGCCCTAAAATTTAATCTTAATCAGGAAAAATTACTAATGATGTTCCATAAATTCTTTTTTTCATTTTCTTTTTTTTTTTGGTTGAATTTTGAATTTTAAAGAGTGGAAATTGAAGATAAACTGTTTCAAAATTTAATTTTCATTTTTTTCCTGTTTTCTCCTCTTTTAAATCGTTCAATTAACTGTTTTTTGCATGATTTATTCTCTACAAAAAAACCTTCCGTAAAAGGAAAAAAAAATGTACGACGGAATGACGGACAGAAATAAAATACCCATTTTTTTTATATATATATATATAGATTTATTTATTAAAGGTAAATTGGGCAAATTGGCTATTTCCGGCAATTTATTTAAGTGTGTATCAAACTGGTAGCCCTTCGCATTAATCAGTACCCAAGAAGTAGCTCTTGGTTTCAAAAAGGTTGGTGACCCCTGTTCTACACAATATAGCAGAGGTCCTCAACCTTTTTGAATCCGCGGCTTACTATTTTTTTTTTTTTTTTTTTTGTCATGAAAAAGGGACGTTTTTGTTATGAAAAAGGGAGGTTTTCGTGGTTGGTGCACTAATTGTAAGCATATATTGTGTTTATTATGTTGATTTAATAAAAAAATATGTATATATTTTTTTTTTTAAATATAAAAATTAATAAAACATTTTGGGGTTGGGGACCACTGCAATATCAATCAATCAATCAATCAATGTTTACTTATATAGCCCTAAATCACTAGTGTCTCAAAGGGCTGCACAAACCACCACGACATCCTCGGTAGGCCCACATAAGGGCAAGGAAAACTCACACCCAGTGGGATATCGGTGACAATAATGACCCAGTGGGACGTCGGTGACAATGATGACTATGAGAACCTTAGAGAGGAGGAAAGCAATGGATGTCGAGCGGGTCTAACATGATACTGTGAAAGTTGAATCCACAATGGATCCAACACAGTCGCGAGAGTCCAGTCCAAAGCGGATCCAACACAGCAGCGAGAGTCCCGTTCACAGCGGAGCCAGCAGGAAACCATCCCAAGCGGAGGTGGATCAGCATCGCAGAGATGTCCCCAGCCGATACACAGGCAAGCAGTACATGGCCACCGGATCGGACCGGACCCCCTCGGACCGGACCCCCTCCACAAGGGAGAGTAGGACATAGAAGAAAAAGAAAAGAAACGGCAGATCAACTGGTCTAAAAAGGGAGTCTATTTAAAGGCTAGAGTATATGTGTATGTGTTTTGTCCATAACGACACACAGAAGGAGTTTGTTTACGTTGTTATGACTTCCAAAGCCAAGTTTATGTAATTTATGCAATCAATTTGGCTCAATTGCGGCCTACCATCATTTTTCAGCCGGTGCACTAACATAGTTACTGTTCAACATAATAAATACAGCTCTTTGCCGTCAGGAAATGATGGAGGTGAAGTGTGTGTGTGTGTGAGAGCATTTTGGTTAAGATGAATTGGTGCTGAACACTTCATTTACACTCAATCAAGGAGGTCCAAGTGTTAAGTGGGGTGAAAATGATTGCAGCGTCTTCCTGAATGCAACGTGTTCATTAGTCTGCTTCCGGATCATTCCCACCCAATAAGCAACCAATTCAAATCATGGTTATTAGGTATTGGGGGGCAAATAGAATATGCTATTATATCCGGCACATTTTCATTGCTGTTTTAGTCTGAAGGTTAATGACTTGATTACACGGCAGAGCAAATGTTTACTGTGAGGGTTATGACTTTCCTCTCGTTTGCGGGTGGCGCTGTATGATTAATAATTTTTTTTTGTAAGTTTGTTATGCAACACAGAGGAGAGCATTTATAGGCCTACTGAAATGAGATTTTCTTATTTAAACGGGGATAGCAGGTCCATTCTATGTGTCATAATTGATCATTTCGCGGTATTGCCATATTTTTGCTGAAAGGATTTAGTAGAGAACATCCACGATAAAGTTTGCAACTTTCGGCCGCTAATAAAAAAGCCCTGCCTTTACTGGAAGTCGCAGACGATGACATCACCAGTGTGAGGGCTCCTCATGTCCTCACATTGTTTTTAATGGGAGCCTCCAACAAAAAGAGCTATTCGGACCGAAAAAACGACAATTTCCCCATTAATTTGAGCGAGGATGAAAGATTCGTGGTTGAGGATATTGATAGTGAAGTACTAGGAAAAAAAAAAGGCGATTGCATTGTGAGCGATTCAGATGTTTTTAGACACATTCACTAGGATAATTCTGGGAAATCCCTTATCTTTCTATTGTGTTGCTAATGTTTAGAGCAGGGGTCACCAACCTTTTTGAAACCAAGAGCTACTTCTTGGGTACTGATTAATGCGAAGGGCTACCAGTTTGATACACACTTAAATAAATTGCCAGAAATAGCCAATCTGCTCAATTTACCTTTAATAAATAAATCTATATATATATATATATATATATATATATATATATATATATATATATATATATATATAAAAATGGGTATTTCTGTCTGTCATTCTGTCGTACATTTTTTTGCTTTTACGGAAGCTTTTCTGTAGAGAATAAATGATGAAAAAAAACCAACTTAATTGAACGATTTAAAAGAGGAGAAAACACGAAAAAATGAAAATTACATTTTGAAACATAGTTTATCTTCAATTTCGACTCTTTAGAATTTTAAATTCAACCGAAAAAAATTAAGAGAAAAACTAGCTAAATCGAATCTTTTTGAAAAAATTTAAAAAATCATTTATGGAATATCATTAGTAATTTTTCCCAATTAAAATTATTTTAAAATTTTGATAACATGTTTTAAATAGGTTAAAATCCAATCTGCACTTTGTTAGAATATATAACAAATTGGACCAAGCTACAGTTCTAACAAAGACAAATCATTATTTCTTCTAGATTTTCCAGAACAAAAATTCTAATAAAAGACTTTGAATAAGATTTAAATTTGATTCTACATATGTTCTATATTTGTCAGAATATATATTTTTTTAATTTTAATTAGTTGTCTATCTGTGTTGGCCCTGCGATGAGGTGGCGACTTGTCCAGGGTGGAACCCGCCTTCCGCCCGATTGTAGCTGAGATAGTCGCCAGCGCCCCCCACGACCCCAAAAGGGAATAAGCGGTAGAAAATGGATGGATGGATAGATGTTTTTAGGCACATTTACTAGGATAATTCTGGGAAATCCCTTATCTTTCTATTGTGTTGCTAGTGTTGAGAGCAGGGGTCACCAACCTTTTTGAAACCAAGAGCTACTTCTTGGGTACTGATTAATGCGAAGGGCTACCAGTTTGATACACACTTAAATAAATTGCCAGAAATAGCCAATTTGCTCAATTTACCTTTAATAAATACATTTATATATATAAAAAATGGGTATTTCTGTCTGTCATTCTGTCGTACATTTTTTTTTCTTTTACGGAAGGTTTTTTGTAGAGAATAAATGTTGGAAAAAAAACACTTAATTGAACGATTTAAAAGAGGAGAAAACACGAAAAAATGAAAATTAAATTTTAAAACATATTTTATCTTCAATTTCGACTCTTTAGAATTTTAAATTCAACCGAAAAAAATGAAGAGAAAAACTAGCTAAATCAAATCTTTTTGAAAAAATTTTAAAAATTATTTATGGAATATCATTAGTAATTTTTCCCAATTAAAATTATTTTAGAATTTTGATAACATGTTTTAAATAGGTTAAAATCCAATCTGCACTTTGTTAGAATATATAAAAAATTGGACCAAGCTATATTTCTAACAAAGACAAATCATTATTTCTTCTAGATTTTCCAGAACAAAAATTTTAAAATAAATTCAAAAGACTTTGAATAAGATTTAAATTTGATTCTACATATGTTCTATATTTGTAAGAATATATATATTTTTAATTTTAATTAGCTGTCTATCTGTGTTGGCCCTGCGATGAGGTGGCGACTTGTCCAGGGTGGAGCCCGCTTTCCGCCCGATTGTAGCTGAGATAGGCGCCAGCGCCCCCCGCGACCCCAAAAGGGAATAAGCGGTAGAAAATGGATGGATGGATATATGTTTTTAGACACATTTACTAGGATAATTCTGGGAAATCCCTTATCTTTCTATTGTGTTGCTAATGTTTAGAGCAGGGGTCACCAACCTTTTTGAAAGCAAGAGCTACTTCTTGGGTACTGATTAATGCGAAGGGCTACCAGTTTAATACACACTTAAATAAATTGCCAGAAATAGCCATTTTGCTCAATTTACCTTTAATATATATATATATATATATATATATATATATATATATATATATATATATATATATATATATATATATATATAGAAAAATGGTTCCAAAAAAATGGGTATTTCTGTCTGTCATTCTGTCGTACATTTTTTTGCTTTTACGGAAGCTTTTCTGTAGAGAATAAATGATGAAAAAAAACAAACTTAATTGAACGATTTAAAAGAGGAGAAAACACGAAAAAATGAAAATTACATTTTGAAACATAGTTTATCTTCAATTTCGACTCTTTAGAATTTTAAATTCAACCGAAAAAAATTAAGAGAAAAACTAGCTAAATCGAATCTTTTTGAAAAAATTAAAAAAATCATTTATGGAATATCATTAGTAATTTTTCCCAATTAAAATTATTTAAAAATTTTGATAACATGTTTTAAATAGGTTAAAATCCAATTTGCACCTTGTTAGAATATATAACAAATTGGACCAAGCTACAGTTCTCACAAAGACAAATCATTATTTCTTCTAGATTTTCCAGAACAAAAATTTTAAAATAAATTCAAAAGACTTTGAATAAGATTTAAATTTGATTCTACATATGTTCTATATTTGTCAGAATATATATTTTTTTAATTTTAATTAGTTGTCTATCTGTGTTGGCCCTGCGATGAGGTGGCGACTTGTCCAGGGTGTACCCCGCCTTCCGCCCGATTGTAGCTGAGATATGCGCCAGCGCCCCCCGCGCCCCCAAAAGGGAATAAGCGGTAGAAAATGGATGGATGGATAGATGTTTTTAGACACATTTACTAGGATTATTCTGGGAAATCCCTTATCTTTCTATTGTGTTGCTAGTGTTTATAGCAGGGGTCACCAACCTTTTTGAAACCAAGAGCTACTTCTTGGGTACTGATTAATGCGAAGGGCTACCAGTTTGATACACACTTAAATAAATTGCCAGAAATAGCCATTTTGCTCAATTTACCTTTAATATATATATATATATAGAAAAATGGGTAAAAAAAAATGAGGATTTCTGTCTGTCATTCTGTCGTGCATTTTTTTGCCTTTTACGGAAGGTTTTTTTGTAGAGAATAAATGATGAAAAAAACACTTAATTGAACGATTTAAAAGAGGAGAAAACACGAAAAAAATTAAGATTAAATTTTGAAACGTAGTTTATCTTCAATTTCGTATATGAATAGCGTCAATAGCTATTCGCTCAATAGTTTCAGTTTCTTCTTCAATACTTTCATACTCCGACCATCCGTTTCAATACATGCTTAATCTGTTGAATCGCTTAAGCCGCTGAAATCCGAGTCTGAATCCGTGCTAATGTCGCTATATCTTGCTGTGCTTTTTGCCGTTGTTTGTTTACATTGGCAGCACTGTATGACGTCACAGGAAAATGAACAGTGTTTTCGCAGAGAGCAAAAAAAAAAAGGCACTTTAAAGCTTTTTTTAGGGATATTCCGGGACCGGTAAAATTTTGAAAAAAAATTAAAAAAATACAACAAGCCACTGGGAACTGATTTTTATTGTTTTTAACCCTTTTGAAATTGTGATAGTGTTCCCCTTTAATTCTAGCCTGATTCCTTTACCACTTTTGACATGTGTTTGGGGTCATTGTCCTGTTGGAACACCCGACTGTGCCCAAGACCCAACCTCTGGGCTGATGATTCTAGGTTGTCCTGAAAAAAATTGGAGGTAATCCTCCTTTTTCATTCTCCCATTTACTCTCTGTAAAGCACCAGTTCCATCGGCAGCAAAACAAGCCCAGTGCATAATACTACCACCACCATGCTTTACGGTAGGTGTGGTGTTCCTTTTCTCCTCCAAACATATTGCTGGATATTGTGGCCATACAGCTAATTTTTTTTGTTTAATCTGACCAGAGAACTTTCCTCCGAAAGGTCTTATCTTTGTCCATGTGTTGTCAGATGAAGCAAAAATGGATACCCAGACATATGTTTGTTGGAGAAAAGGTGAGGCCTTTAATCCCACTCACTATTATGTTAGTGAATTGATTAACGTGGACCCCGACTTAAACAAGTTGAAAAACTTATTCGGGTGTTACCATTTAGTGGTCAATTGTACAGAATATGTACTGAACTGTGCAATCTACTAATAAAAGTATCAATCAATCAATCAAATCCACTATGGACTGGACTTTCACAATAATATGCTAGTTTCACTCGACGTCCATTGCATCCGGTCTCCCTTAGAGGGGTGGGGAAAGGGGGGGTCACCCACATCTGCGGTCCTCTCCAAGGTTTCTCATAGTCATTCACATTGACATCCCACTGGGTTGGGAGTTCTTCCTTGCCCTTATGTGGGCTCTGAACCGAGGATGTCGTTGTGGCTTGTGCAGCCCTTTGAGACACTTGTGATTTAGGGCTATATAAATAAACATTGATTATGTTCTTCACAAGTGTATGTAAGCTTTTGACCACGACTGTAAATACAAAAACTGTTAGGTCATGATAATAACGACAAAAGTCCACTCCAGTTTGTGATCATTTGGCTAAATTAGGTGCATAATAAAACATAACCCTCTACCAAGAGGCTGTTAGGTAAAATTGAATAACTGGGAAAAATCATCCTTGTTGTAAGTATTATTTATGACCGTTCCATATTTTTAATGCCAGCCCCTGGACGAAGACCAGCAGAAGTTGGCATTGATGATCTTATTACTGAGAATTATCACCTCATTGTCGGAGCGCCTATTTTCATTCCGTGTTCTTTTTACGACGAAATGCAGCATGACTTCCAGCCTTGCTTAATTGAATCTTAAATCTAAAATTTATGAGGATCACAATTAGGGGTGATTATGGTTTACCTCATGATACTACTCCCAAATTGTCACAAAACTATAAATAAATAATATCACTGTGCCAAATCGGTACTTATAAAAATGGCAATCTTGGCAAAAAAAACTACAAAATACTGCCTTTTCATTTCCATGAATTATTTTTGTGATATCGAAGTTGAAGAGACTGATAATTGAAATGGACTAATTACCGTATTTCCTTGAATTGCCGCAAGGCATATAGTATACGCCTGTCATCATTTTCAGAATAAAGGCGGCTGATTTCAATACCGATAATTTGAAATCGCATAAAGGGAAGAAGATTAAGAGCTATTCAGTAGGATTTATGGTCCAAACTTACATCACACTCAAATTTTACTGCATGCCTTTGGTAAGTGCCGTAGTAAGAAGACGTTTTAAAATAATTAGCGCATGCTTACTTTTACCGCATGCCTTTGGTAAGCGCAGGAGTGAGAAGAGGTTTTAAATTATTTAGCGCCCCGGGGGCAATTCAAGGAAATACGGTAAATGAAATGATAATTAGTAGTGGTAGAAATCCGGAAGGAAGACCACAACAAATTGTCATTCATTTGTAGCAATGTGGAACATTGAATTATATTTATATAGCACTTTTCTCTAGTGACTCAAAAAAAAAAAAAAAAAACATAAATTAGGAACACTGTTTTTTAAGCCACATGGGTCAAGACGTAGGTAAACTGTAGCGGCGTATAGTCGGGAATTTACGGTACATGCTACTGATTGGCATCAGCAATTTTACATGGCAGTTTCAACACCTCCAAACGTATTAATGAAAACTACAACTAAGATGCATGTTAAAATCAAACAGTTGGTGTGTAATAAGTACAATACTTCCAGTAAAAACGAGGGCTCTTCAAAGTTGTCCAGTCCAAGTGCCGCCACATGGCGGTCTTCTTCTCACATACCTCGTAAAAAAAAAAAAAAAAGGTGTTATCTATTCAATCGTAGTTCTGTGGACCCCCTTTTGAAGACCTCGGGTATGAACACATTGTCATGACTGTAGTCTGGGTTCAAGTTTGTAAAAGTAGCGCGTATACTTGTGTTGCTGTGCACTTACTACTTCTACTAGGTAAACATAGTGAGAACGAATGTGTTCCTGTGCACTTACTACTCCTACTGGGTGAAATTGAGTGTGCATGTGTTTCTGTTCACTTACTTTTACCGCCTAAAGATAGCGAGTATGCTTGTGTTACTGTGCACTTATTACCCCTACTAGGTAAAAATAGTGAGAACGTATGTGTTCCTGTGCACTTACTACTCCTACTGGGTAAAAGTAGTTTGTGTGCATGTGTTTCTGTACACTTACTACTTTTACTGTGTAAAAGTAGCAACTATGCTTGTGTTCCTGTGCACTTACTACTTCTACTAGGTAAAAATAGTGAGAATGCATGTGTTCCTGTGCACTTACTACTCCTACTGGGTAAAAGTAGTAAGTGTGCATGTGTTTCTGTACACTTACTACTTTTACCATGTAAAAGTAGCGAGTATGCTTGTGTTCCTGTGCACTTCCTACTTCTACGAGGTAAAAAAAAATGAGAATGCATGTGTTCCTGTGGACTTACTACTCCTACTGGGTAAAAGTACCGTGTGTTCCTGTGCACTTACTACACCTAGTGGGTAAAAGTAGTAGGTAAAAATAGTGATAACACATTTTTTTCTCTTCACTTACATCTTATACTGTGTAAAAGTAGCGAGTATGCTTGTGTTCCCGTGCACTTACTACTTTTACTAGGTAAAAATTAGTGAGTATGCATGTGTTCCTGTACACTTACTACTCCTGTTGGGTAAAAGTAGTAGGTGTGCATGTGTTTCTGTACACCTACTACTTTTACCACGTAAAAGTAGTAAGTATGCTTGTGTTCCTGTGCATTTACTACTTTTACTAGGTAAAAAATAGTGAGAATGCATGGGTTCCTGTGCACTTACTACTCTTACTGGGTAAAAGTAGTAAGTGTGCATGTGTTTCTGTACACTTACTACTTTTACCGCGTAAAAGTAGCGAGTATGCTTGTGTTACTGTGCACTTATTACCCCTACTAGGTACAAATAGTGAGAACGTATATGTTCCTGTGCACTTACTACTCCTACTGGGTAAAAGTAGTAGGTAAAAATAGTGAGAACGAATGTGTTCCTGTGCACTTACTACTCCCACTGGGTAAAAGTGAGTGTGCATGTGTTTCTGTTCACTTACTTTTACCGCCTAAAAGTAGCGAGTATGCTTGTGTTACTGTGCACTTATTACCCATCCATCATCCATCCATCCATCATCTTCCGCTTATCCGAGGTCGGGTCGCGGGGGCAACAGCCTAAGCAGGGAAACCCAGACTTCCCTCTCCCCAGCCACTTCGTCTAGCTCTTCCCGGGGGATCCCGAGGCGTTCCCAGGCCAGCCGGGAGACATAGTCTTCCCAACGTGTCCTGGGTCTTCCCCGTGGCCTCCTACCGGTTGGACGTGCCCTAAACACCTCCCTAGGGAGGCGTTCGGGTGGCATCCTGACCAATTGCCCGAACCACCTCATCTGGCTCCTCTCGATGTGGAGGAGCAGCGGCTTTACTTTGAGTTCCTCCCGGATGGCAGAGCTTCTCACCCTATCTCTAAGGGAGAGCCCCGCCACCCGGCGGAGGAAACTCATTTCGGCCGCTTGTACCCGTGATCTTATCCTTTCGGTCATGACCCAAAGCTCATGACCATAGGTGAGGATGGGAACGTAGATCGACCGGTAAATTGAGAGCTTTGCCTTCCGGCTCAGCTCCTTCTTCACCACAACGGATCGGTACAACGTCCGCATTACTGAGGACGCCGCACCGATCCGCCTGTCGATCTCACGATCCACTCTTCCCTCACTCGTGAACAAGACTCCTAGGTACTTGAACTCCTCCACTTGGGGCAGGGTCTCCTCCCCAACCCGGAGATGGCACTCCACCCTTTTCCGGGCGAGAACCATGGACTCGGATTTGGAGGTGCTGATTCTCATTCCGGTCGCTTCACACTCGGCTGCGAACCGATCCAGCGAGAGCTGAAGATCCCGGTCAGATGAAGCCATCAGGACCACATCATCTGCAAAAAGCAGAGACCTAATCCTGCGGTTACCAAACCGGAACCCCTCAACGCCTTGACTGCGCCTAGAAATTCTGTCCATAAAAGTTATGAACAGAATCGGTGACAAAGGACAGCCTTGGCGGAGTCCAACCCTCACTGGAAATGTGTTCGACTTACTGCCGGCAATGCGAACCAAGCTCTGGCACTGATCGTACAGGGAACGGACCGCCACAATAAGACAGTCCGATACCCCATACTCTCTGAGCACTCCCCACAGGACTTCCCGAGGGACACGGTCGAATGCCTTCTCCAAGTCCACAAAGCACATGTAGACTGGTTGGGCAAACTCCCATGCACCCTCAAGAACCCTGCCGAGAGTATAGAGCTGGTCCACAGTTCCAGAACCAGGACGAAAACCACACTGTTCCTCCTGAATCCGAGGTTCGACTATCCGACGTAGCCTCCTCTCCAGTACACCTGAATAAACCTTACCGGGAAGGCTGAGGAGTGTGATCCCACGATAGTTGGAACACACCCTCCGGTCCCCCTTCTTAAAGAGAGGAACCACCACCCCGGTCTGCCAATCCAGAGGTACCGCCCCCGATGTCCACGCGATGCTGCAAAGTCTTGTCAACCAAGACAGCCCCACAGCATCCAGAGCCTTAAGGAACTCCGGGCGGATCTCATCCACCCCTGGGGCCTTGCCACCGAGGAGCTTTTTAACTACCTCAGCGACCTCAGCCCCAGAAATAGGAGAGTCCACCACAGATTCCCCAGGCACTGCTTCCTCATAGGAAGACGTGTTGGTGGGATTGAGGAGGTCTTCGAAGTATTCCTTCCACCTATCCACAACATCCGCAGTCGAGGTCAGCAGAACACCATCCGCACCATACACGGTGTTGATAGTGCACTGCTTCCCCTTCCTGAGGCGGCGGACGGTGGTCCAGAATCGCTTCGAAGCCGTCCGGAAGTCGTTTTCCATGGCTTCCCCGAACTCTTCCCATGTCCGAGTTTTTGCCTCCGCGACCGCTGAAGCTGCACACCGCTTGGCCTGTCGGTACCTGTCCACTGCCTCCGGAGTCCTATGAGCCAAAAGGACCCGATAGGACTCCTTCTTCAGCTTGACGGCATCCCTCACCGCTGGTGTCCACCAAGGGGTTTTAGGATTGCCGCCCCGACAGGCACCAACTACCTTGCGGCCACAGCTCCGATCTGCCGCCTCGACAATAGAGGTGCGGAACATGGTCCACTCGGACTCAATGTCCAGCACCTCCCTCGTGACATGTTCAAAGTTCTTCCGGAGGTGGGAATTGAAACTTTGTCTGACAGGAGACTCTGCCAGACGTTCCCAGCAGACCCTCACAATGCGTTTGGGCCTCCCAGGTCTGTCCGGCATCCTCCCCCACCATCGCAGCCAACTCACCACCAGGTGGTGATCGGTAGAAAGCTCCGCCCCTCTCTTCACCCGAGTGTCCAAAACATGAGGCCGCAAATCCGATGACACAACTACAAAGTCGATCATGGAACTGCGGCCTAGGGTATCCTGGTGCCAAGTGCACATATGGACACCCTTATGTTTGAACATGGTGTTTGTTATCGACAAACTGTGACGAGCACAAAAGTCCAATAACAAAACACCACTCGGGTTCAGATCCGGGCGGCCATTCTTCCCAATCACGCCTCTCCAGGTTTCACTGTCGTTGCCAACGTGAGCGTTGAAGTCTCCCAGTAGGACAAGGGAATCACCCGGGGGAGCACTTTCCAGTACTCCCTCGAGTGTTCCCAAAAAGGGTGGGTACTCTGAACTGCTGTTTGGTGCATAAGCACAAACAACAGTCAGGACCCGTCCCCCCACCCGAAGGCGGAGGGAGGCTACCCTTTCGTCCACCGGGTTGAACTCCAACGTACAGGCTTTGAGCCGGGGGGAAACAAGAATTGCCACCCCAGCCCGTCGCCTCTCACTGCCGGCAACGCCAGAGTGGAAGAGGGTCCAATCCCTCTCGAGAGAAGTGGTTCCAGAGCCCTTGCTGTGCGTCGAAGTGAGTCCAACTATATCCAGCCGGAATTTCTCGACTTCGCGCACTAGCTCAGGCTCCTTCCCCCCCAGTGACGTGACGTTCCACGTCCCAAGAGCTAGCTTCTGTAGCCGAGGATCGGACCGCCAAGTGCCCTGCCTTCGGCTGTCGCCCAGCTCACAATGCACCCGACCTCTATGGCCCCTGCTATGGGTGGTGAGCCCATTGGAGGGGTGACCCACGTTGCCTCTTCGGGCTGTGCCCGGCCGGGCCCCATGGGAACAGGCCCGGCCACCAGGCGCTCGCCATCGTGCCCCACCTCCGGGCCTGGCTCCAGAGGGGGGCCCCGGTGACCCGCGTCCGGGCGAGGGAAATCTGGGTCCATGGTTTTTCATCTTCATAAAGGTCTTCGAGCTGCTCTATGTCTGATCCCTCACCTAGAACCTGTTTGCCTTGGGAGACCCTACCAGGGGGCTTTATGCCCCCGGACAACATAGCTCCTAGGATCATTGGGACACGCAAACTCCTCTACCACGATAAGGTTGCAGCTACTAGGTAAAAATAGTGAGAACGTATATGTTCCTGTGCACTTACTACTCCTACTGGGTAAAAGTAGTTTGTGTGCATGTGTTTCTGTACACTTACTACTTTTACCGTGTAAAAGTAGCGAGTACGCTTGTGTTCCTGTGCACTTACTACTTCTAGTATGTAAAAATAGTGAGAACGCATGTGTTCCTGTGCACTTACTACTCCTACTGGGTAAAAGTGAGTGTGCATGTGTTTCTGTTCACTTACTTTAACCGCGTAAAAGTAGCGAGTATGCTTGGGTTCCTGTACACTTCCTACTTCTACGAGGTAAATAATAGTGAGAATGCATGTGTTCCTGTGCACCTACTACTCCTACTGGGTAAAAGTAGCGTGTGTTCCTGTGCACTTACTACACCTAGTGGGTAAAAGTAGTAGGTAAAAATAGTGATAACACATTTTTTTCTCTTCACTTACATCTTATACTGTGTAAAAGTAGCGAGTATGCTTGTGTTACTGTGCACTTACTACCCCTACTAGGTAAAAATAGTGAGTAAGCATGTGTTCCTGTGCACTTACTACTCCTACTGGGTAAAAGTGAGTGTGCATGTGTTTCTGTTCACTTACTATACTTTTACCGCGTAAAAGTAGCGAGTATGCTTGTGTTACTGTGCACTTACTACTCCAACTAGGTAAAAATAGTGAGTAAGCATGTGTTCCTGTGCACTTACTACTCCTACTGGGTAAAAGTAGTGTGTGTGCATGTGTTCCTGTGCACTTACTACACCTAGTGGGTAAAAGTAGTTGGTAAAAATAGTGAGAATGCATTTGTTTCTGTTCACTTATTACTTTTACTGTGTAAAAGTAGCGAGTATGCTTGTGTTCCTGTGCACTTACTACTTCTACTAGGTAAAAAATAGTGAGAATGCATGTGTTCCTGTGCACTTACTACTCCTACTGGGTAAAAGTAGTAAGAGTGCATGTGTTTTTGTACACTTATAACTTTTACCGCGTAAAAGTAGCGAGTATGCATGTGTTCCTGTGCACTTACTACTCCTACTGGGTAAAAGTAGTAAGTGTGCATGTGTTTCTGTACACTTACTACTTTTACCGCGTAAAAGTAGCGAGTATGCTTGTGTTCCTGTGCACTTTCTATCCCCACTAGGTAAAAATTGTGAGAATGCATGTGTTCCTGTGCACTTACTACTATTACTGGGTAAAAGTAGTAGGTAAAAATAGTGAGAATGCATTTGTTTCTGTTCTCTTACTACTTTTACTGCGTAAAAGTAGCGAGTAAGTATGTGTTCCTGTGTAATTACTGTGCCTACTGGGTAAAAGTAGTAAGTGTGCATGTGTTCCTGTGCACTTACTACTCCTACTGGGTAAAAGTAGTAAGGGTGCATGTGTTTCTGTACACTTACTACTTTTACCGCGTAAAAGTAGCGAGTATGCGTGTGTTCCTGTGCATTTACTACTTTTACTAGGTAAAAAATAGTGAAAATGCATGTGTTCCTGTGCACTTACTACTCTTACTGGGTAAAAGTAGTAAGTGTGCATGTGTTTCTGTACACTTACTACTTTTACCGCGCAAAAGTAGCGAGTATGCTTGTGTTCCTGTGCACTTACTACCCCTACTAGGTAAAAATAGTGAGAACGCATGTGTTCCTGTGCACTTACTACTCCTACTAAGTAAAAATAGTGAGAACGCATGTGTTCCTGTGCACTTACTACTCCTACTAGGTAAAAATAGTGAGAACGCATGTGTTCCTGTGCACTTACTACTCCTACTGGGTAAAAGTAGTAGGTAAAAATAGTGAGAACTCATTTGTTTCTGTTCACTTACTACTTTTACAGCTTAAAAGTAGCAAGTATGCCTGTGTTCCTGTGCACTAACTACTTCTACTAGATAAAAGTAGTAAGTGCGCATGTGTTTCTGTACACTTACTACTTTTACCGCTTATAAGTAGCGAGTATGTTCGTGTTCCTGTGTACTTACTACTTCTACTAAGGTAAAAATAGTGACAAAGCAAGTGTTCCCGTGTACTCCCTGTACCTACTGAGTAAAAGTATTATGTATCTGCTCTTGTGTACTTACTGTACCTACTGCATGAAAATTGTAAGTACACATGTGTTCCTGTGTAATTACTGTGCCTACTGGGTATTATGTAAATGTGTTCTTGTGTATCCACTCGGGCTACTGTGTGAAAGTAGTTAGTGCACATGTATTCCTTTGTACTTACTGTACTACTGCTGCTGGTTAAAAGTAGTAAGTATGTATGTGTTCCAGTGTACTTACTGTACCTACTGGGTAAAAATTGTAAGTAAATGTGTTCTTGTGTATCCACTAGGGCTTCTGGTTGAAAGCAGTTCGAGCAGTGGTTCTTTACCTTGTTGGAGGTACTGAACCCCACCAGTTTCATATGGGCATCCACCGAACCCTTCTTTAGTGAAAAATGAAATGTTTTTCAAATTCAAGACAAAGTTATATGATATTTTACTGGTGCACAGTAAAATATCATAAACCCTCCCCCCACCCCTCGTGCGTTGGTAAGGTGGGCGGGGTTTGGTGCTAGCAGGGTGTATAATATAGTCAGGAAGACTCATGGATGCAAAGGATCCTGGGTATTTGTTGTGTTGCGTTTATGTTGTGTTACTGTGAAGATGTTCTCCCGAAATGTGTTTGTCATTCTTGTTTGGTGTGGCTTCACAGCGTGGCGCATATTAGTAAGAGTGTTAAAATCGTTTACATCACAACCATCAGGGTACTCTGTGTCACCCAGTATGCCTTTCAATCTTGTACCTGTTTCTGAGGAAGCTGCACACAACATGTTACTAGACTGGCAAACAGTTTGTACATGTTGTTGAAGGTGTCAAAAGTCAATGGCTTCATAGCACGCCTTTAATCTCGTTATCTGAATAAGCACCAGCAAACAGTCGCGAATACGTTTGCGGCTCTCATTATCTTCTATTCTCTTTCAAACGGGTCAATAGAGATCTGTGAATGGTAAAAACTGCCGACCCCTGATATATAACAACGGGCGGTTGCGGTGTTGATAAAATGTTGGTTCGGGTGATTGGCGGGTGGATTACGACTTTAGTTTTGCATTGAATATTGAACAAGCAAGGCTTATATAACTTTATAGTGACATGCAAAATCGAGTATCAAATAATAATAATCAAAAAATATCAATGGCATATCAAATAATGTTTAAATACAAATTGAATGCCTATTTTCTATTTGCAGCCTTCTGAGGTAAATATCAAAATAAACTTTTTCCACAGGCTAATGATAAATTTAAAAATAGAATAACAATAATGAATGAATCAAACATTCAAGCCTTAAAATAGCAAGAGAAAGTGCATGAATAAAATGTTAATTATTGCTCAGTTTGCTACACTGATTTGCTTTAACGCTGAATATGGAACAAGCAACGCTTATATAACTTAATAGTGCAAAATCAACCTTCAAAAAACTAACAAAAAAACATCAATGGTATATTAAGTACAATTAAAAAAAAAAAAAATGAATGCCTCTTTTCTTTTTGCAGCCTTTTGAGATCAATATCAACATTAACTTTTTGCACAGGGTAATTTGAAAATAAAAAAACAATGTGATGGGTGGGGTTGGGGGCGGGGTTTGGTGGTAGCGGGGAGTGTGTATTGTAGCGTACTGGAAGAGTTAGTGCTGCAAGGGTTTGTGGGTGTTTGTTCTGTTGTGTTACGGTGTGGTTGTTCTCCCGAGATGTGTTTGTCAGTCTTGTTTGGTGTGGGTTCACAGTTTGGCGCGTATTTGTAACAGTGATAAACTTGTTTATACGGCCACTCTCAGTGTGACCTTTATGGCTGTTGACCAAGTATGCATTGCATTCACTTATGTGTGTGTACAAGCCGCATATATTATGTGACTGGGCCGGAACCTTCAAAGAGGACATGACGACAGGTTGCAGAGAACGCTAAAGGCAGAGCCTTTAAGGCACGCCCCCAATATTGTTGTCGGGGTGGAAATCGGGAGAAATTCGGGAGAATAGTTGACCCGAGAGGCTTCACGGTGGCCGAGGGGTTAGTGCGTCTGCCTCACATTACGAAGGTCCTGAGTAGTCAGGGTTCAATCCCTGGCTCGGGATCTATCTGTGTAGAGTTAGCATGTTCTCCCCGTGAACATGAGTATATATATATATATATATATATATATATATATATATATATATAATTAACAATAATAACAAAACTATAGGATGGAGTGTATTACCAAAATCCAAGAGAGTGTGGTGTTAGACTACATGGTAGTTAGTTAGTGTAGTTAGCTGAAGTGTGTGTTACCAAGTGTTGTTGAGAGCGAAGGAACAAGACAGTCCGTGGGGCAGGCAGATGATCCAGGGCAGGAGAGAAGTGACAAGGTCCGTATCCAGGCGAGGGTCGAGGATCCAGGAAGGCAGTCCAAATCCACATGGGGAAACAATGAGAGATCATGAAGGGGGAGACTCAGGAAGGCACTGCGGGAGAACAAACAAGGACGTCAGACACGGAGGGAAAACGCAGAGAGAAACAAAGAGAAAGACAACATAAGGCTTGTCTTCTTACGGTACGCAAAGGTATAATTAAGTTCCCGCCCGGATCCTTGGGTCCACTGGTCCTTTAAGCAGGTCGCCCTCATTAGTCCCAGGTGTGCAGATTGCAGATCATCTGCTCAAAGTAAAATAAATGATACAAACGGTCCTGGGTTTGATCCCCAGGCTCAGGGTCTTTCGGCGTGGGTTCCCTCCGGGTACTCCGGCTTCCTCCCACCTCCAAAGACATGCACCTGGGGATAGGTTGGTTGGCAACACTAAAATTGGCCCTTGTGTGTGAATGTGAGTGTGAATGTTGTCTGTCTATCTGTTTTGGCCCTGCGATGAGGTGGCGACTTGTCCAGGGTGTGCACGCATTCCGCCCAATTGTAGCTGAGGAATGCGCCAGCGCCTGAAGGGAATAAGTGGTAGAAAATGGATGGATGGGTAGTTTTCGGGAGGGTTCACTGAACTTTGGGAGTCTCCCGGGAAAATTTGGATGGTTGGCAAGTATGAGTATTAGCGGTGAACGCGGTGTTATAGCGGCACCGCCATTGTATATGGTATTAGCTTTCACTGTTATGCTGATGACACCCAACTCTACATGCCCCTAAAGCTGACCAACACGCCGGACTGTAGTCAGTTGGAAGCGTGTGTTAATGAAATTAAACAATGGATGTCCGCTAATTTTTTACAACTTAACGCCAAAAAAACGGAAATGCTGATTATCGGTCCTGCTAGACACCGACCTCTATTTAATAATACAACTTTAACATTTGACAAACAAATAATAAAACAAGGTGACTCTGTAAAAAATCTGGGTATTATCTTCGACCCAAGTCTCTCCTTTGAGTCACACATTAAAAGCGTTACTAAAACGGCCTTCTTTCATCTCCGTAATATCGCTAAATTCGCTCCATTTTGTCCACTAAAGACGCCGAGATCATTATCCATGCGTTTGTTACGTCTCGTCTCGATTACTGTAACGTATTATTTTCGGGTCTCCCCATGTCTAGCATTAAAAAATTACAGTTGGTACAAAATGTGGCTGCTAGACTTTTGACAAGAACAAGAAAGTTTGATCACATTACGCCTGTACTGGCTCACCTGCACTGGCTTCCTGTGCACTTAAGATGTGACTTTAAGGTTTTACTACTTACGTATAAAATACTACATGGTCTAGCTCCATCCTATCTTGCCGATTGTATTGTACCTTATGTCCCGGCAAGAAATCTGCGTTCAAAGGACTCCGGCTTATTAGTGATTCCTAAAGCCCAAAAAAAGTCTGCGGCCTATAGAGCGTTTTCTGTTCGGGCTCCAGTACTCTGGAATGCCCTCCCGGTAACAGTTTGAGATGCTACCTCAGTAGAAGCATTTAAGTCTCACCTTAAAACTCATCTGTATACTCTAGCCTTTAAATAGACCTCCTTTTTAGACCAGTTGATCTGCCGCTTCTTTTCTTTTTTCTCCTATGTCCCCCCCTCCCTTGTGGAGGGGGTCCGGTCTGATGACCATGGATGAAGTACTGGCTGTCCAGATGGACCGCTCGCCTGTGTATCGGTTGGGGACATCTCTACGCTGCTGATCCGCCTCCGCTTGGGATGGTTTCCTGTGGACGGGACTCTCGCTGCTGTCTTGGATCCGCTTTGAACTGAACTCTCGCGGCTGTGTTGGAGCCACTATGGATTGAACTTTCACAGTAACATGTTAGACCCGCTCGACATCCATTGCTTTCGGTCCCCTAAAGGTCCTCTCCAAGGTTTCTCATAGTCAACATTGTCACTGGCGTCCCACTGGGTGTGAATTCTCCCTGCCCACTGGGTGTGAGTTTTCCTTGCCCTTTTGTGGGTTCTTCCGAGGATGTCGTAGTCGTAATGGTTTGTACAGTCCTTTGAGACATTTGTGATTTAGGGCTATATAAATAAACATTGATTGATTGATTGTATATTACCAGCGGGCCAGCTCTAATGTTAATTTGATCCTGCCTCAAGGGCCAGAGTTTGACACCCATGATCTATCAGGTAAAAGTAGTAGGGTGTGCTTGCTATTTCTACTGGGTAAAAATAAGCCCCCCCCGCATGCAACTGGGCATTGAGTCGTTCACTCAAAACTTCACGCATGTGATTGGAAATCTATAAATTGCATTCAAACCCAGACAAAGGAAGTTTGTGTGTGCTGGGTCAGGTGTGACAAGCTCAGGTAGCGTGGAATTGCTTTAAAAAAGCTGCAGCGGGGACTTTGACGAGGAAAGAAAGCCAACCTGAAGGAAAGCTAAAAGAAAAGAGCGCAGACAACGGGAGTGAGCGACAGTGTTTATATGCCTCTTGGCAGCTGACGCGGCTTTTAATAGACTCCACCTTAGCGGGACAAACACGGAGCAATCATTGGAAGAAGCGGTGCAAGGCAACTCCGGGTTTTTGTTTGGAACAGAAGGGGCCTCCATTAGAGCGAATAATTTGCCAAGCTGTTGGTAACTTTCCAGCCTTCATCAAATCAGCTCAAAAGGTACTGCGTACTTTTCCAGATGGTTAACAAATGAATTACCCATCATCCTACTTGGTAGGCAAGTGTATGCAAACATGAATGTTACATATTGGCATACGGTTTAAGGTCCTGGTTTGCATTTTAGCTAACATGATATAAAACATGTGATTACAGCAAATCAGGATACGTTCTAGCACCTGTTACTTATTCCGTTGATGTGAGTATATCAATTTTTGTCCAAACGTGGGCCAAGTGCGGCCCGCCGACGTCTTCAGTTTACCAAATTAACATTCATCATCTGACAAATTGATAGGCACAAAAATCCCATCAGGGTGTGGATAACCTGAGTAAATCTGGCCAATGACCATTGTGAAGAGGCGGAGCCGGCAGCCCGACAGCGAGGCACGGCAAGCCGGAGCCCGGCCCAAGATGGCGGCGAGGAGGCGTGAACTGCGAGCAAGCAGCGAGGCAAGGCACGCCAGAGCCTGGCCCAAGATGGCGGCGAGGAGGCGTGGCCGGCGATCCAACAGCGAGGCACGGCAAGCCGGAACCCGGCCAAAGATGGCGGCAAGGAGGCGTGGACTGCGCACAAGCAGCGAAGCAAGGCACGCCAGAGCCTGGCCCAAGATGGCGGCGAGGAGGCGTGGCCGGCAGTCCGACAGCGAGGCACGGCAAGCCGGAACCCGGCCCAAGATGGCGGCGAGGAGGCGTGGACTGCGAGCAAGCAGCGAGGCAAGGCACGCCAGAGCCTGGCCCAAGATGGCGGCGAGGAGGCGTGGCCGGCAGTCCGACAGCGAGGCACGGCAAGCCGGAACCCGGCCCAAGATGGCGGCGAGGAGGCGTGGACTGCGAGCAAGCAGCGAGACAAGGCACGCCAGAGCCTGGCCCAAGGTGGCGGCGAGGAGGCGTGGACTGCGAACAAGCAGCAAGACAAGGCACGCCAGAGCCTGGCCCAAGATGGCGGCGAGGAGGCGTGGCCGGCAGTCCGACAGCGAGGCACGGCAAGCCGGAACCCGGCCCAAGATGGCGGCGAGGAGGCGTGGACTGCGAGCAAGCAGCGAGACAAGGCACGCCAGAGCCTGGCCCAATGTGGCGGCGAGGAGGCGTGGACTGCGAACAAGCAGCAAGACAAGGCACGCCAGAGCCTGGCCCAAGATGGCGGCGAGGAGGCGTGGCCGGCAGTCCGACAGCGAGGCACGGCAAGCCGGAACCCGGCCCAAGATGGCGGCGAGGAGGCGTGGACTGCGAGCAAGCAGCGAGGCAAAGCACGCCAGAGCCTGGCCCAAGATGGCGGCGAGGAGGCGTCGCCGGCAGCCCGACAGCGAGGCACAGCAAGCCGGAACCCGGCCCAAGATGGCGGCGAGGAGGCGTGGACTGCGAACCAGCAGCGAGGCAAGGCACGCCAGAGCCTGGCCCAAGATGGCGGCGAGGAGGCGTGGCCGGCAGTCCGACAGCGAGGCATGGCACGCCGGAGCCCGGCCCAAGATGGCGGCGAGGAGGCGTGGACTGCGAACAAGCAGCGAGGCAAGGTACGCCAGAGCTTGGCCCAAGATGGTGGCAAGGAGGCGTGGCCGGCAGCCCGACAGCGAGAAACGGCAAGCCGGAACCCGGCCCAAGATGGCGGCGAGGAGGTGTGGACTGCGAACAAGCAGCGAGGCAAGGAACACCAGAGCCTGGCCCGAGATGGCGGCGAGGAGGCGTGGCCGGCAGTCCGACAGCGAGGCACGGCAAGCCGGAACCCGGCCCAAGATGGCGACGAGGAGACGTGGACTGCGAACAAGCAGCGAGGCAAGGCACGCCAGAGCCTGGCCGAAAATGGCAGCGAGGAGGCGTGGTGGCCGGCAGTCCGACAGCGAGGCGCGGCACGCCGGAGCCCGGCCCAAGATGGCGACGAGGAGACGTGGACTGCGAACAAGCAGCGAGGCAAGGCACGCCAGAGCCTGGCCCAAGATGGCAGCGAGGAGGCGTGGTGGCCGGCAGTCCGACAGCGAGGCGCGGCACGCCGGAGCCCGGCCCAAGATGGCGGCGAGGAGGCGTGGACTGCGAACAAGCAGCGAGGCAAAGCACGCCAGAGCCTGGCCCAAGATGGCGGCGAGGAGGCGTGGCCGGCAGTCCGACAGCGAGGCACGGCAAGCTGGAACCCGGCCCTAGATGGCGGCGAGGAGGCGTGGACTGCGAGCAAGCAGCGAGGCTGGGCGCACCGGAATCAACCCGACAAATATTATCAGGTGCGTGGGTCACCCAGCTGGCCACAATTTAAGTCTCCTCTCACACTATATAAAAAGGCAGTGGCCGTATACGCCGGGGGAAAAAGACGGAGAGATTAAGTACTGGTTGTCCAGAGTCGGGACCCAGGATGGACCGCTCGCCTGTGTATCGGTTGGGGACATCTCTACGATGCTGATCCGATTCCGCTTGGGATGGTTTCCTGTAGACGGGACTCTCGCTGCTGTCTTGGATCCGCTTTGAACTGAACTCTCGCGGCTGTGTTGGAGCCCACATATGGATTGAACTTTCACAGTATCATGTTAGACCCGCTCGACATCCATTGCTTTCGGGCCCCTAAAGGTCCTCTCCAAGGTTCTCATAGTCATCATTGTCACTGGCGTCCCACTGGGTGTGAGTTTTCCTTGCCCTTATGTGGGTTCTTCAGAGGATGTCGTAGTCGTAGGGGTTCGTGCAGTCCTTTGAGACATTTGTGATTTAGGGCTATATAAATAAACATTGATTGATTGATTGAGAGAAGGAGCCAAGAGGAAGCGGATGCTGAACGTGAGCGAGAGAGGGCCACAGGAAGATAAAGACGCACGCGACTGAGGTGGAGCGGCAGAGGAAGCAGGACACGGCAAGCCTGAAAAGCAACCCTTAGAGACTTTTTATTATTGAAAAATAAAAGAAAGTCTAACCTCGGCCAGAATGTCCTTCCTTGGTGGTCCTGAGAACCCGCACGACAGCAAGAGACTGTCACAACCATGAACTGTGCTTTAAAGTGAATACAGCAAGGATGTTTTACTTTCGTGACCCTATCCAGACAACCTACCCTAGTCATGGCACCAAAAAAAGCAACCAATACAAAAGGTCAACACATGGTCAATGTAGAGGTTGCCTCCAAACGGGTTCTGCTGATCACACAGGTGTACGGACAACCGGCGTTCAGAGTTCAATACTGTTTTATTGAACATTAGTTGGGTACGAGTCTCGACTTGGGCAGCACAGTGGAACAAGGGTTAGTGCATGAGCCTCACAATACGAAGGTCCTAAGTTGTCCTGGTTCAATCTATGGCTCGGGACCTTTCTGTGTGGAGTTTGCATGTTCTCCCCGTGACTGCGTGGGTTCCATCCGGGTTCTCCGGCTTCATCCCACCGCCAAAAACATGCACCTGGGGATAGGTTGATTGGCAACTCTAAATTGGCCTTAGTGTGTGAAAGTGAGTGTGAATGTTGTCTGTCTATCTGTGTTGGCCCTGCGATGAAGTGGCGACTTGTCCAGGGTGTACGCCACCTTCTGCCCAAATGCAGCTGGATGGAGTCTCGACTTTTCAGTCTGGGTGTTTCGTGTTGGTTCTCTCCGTCTCTCCATGTCCTGTCTCCTCCTGCTGCTACCGGCCACTACTGATAAAGACAACAGGTGATTAGACAACTCGTCCCAGCTGGGCAATCCAATCACCTGTCAGCTGTGTTCCAAAACCCGGCCCTGGCACACCCCGCTCCTGCAGCCAGGCGCCAATCATGCCCCCCTTCACAGTTAAATTGCCTAAAAAAATTTGACGGGAGTCCAGACAAGACCCAAAAATGGCAGAAATATAAGGGGGGACTCTTAACCAAAAAATTAAAAAACGTATTTTCTTTAATGGCACATTACTAGTCCTAAAGTTGAGGGAGACTCCCCAAATTTTTATTGGGTACCCCTATAAGACCCGAAAATGGCAGAAAATTATGACTTTTTCATTACTTTTTTCACTAAATTGCTTCAACGGCACATTGCTGGTCCTGGAGTTCAGGCCGACGTCCCAAATCCTAAGCAGGAGGCTAGAATATGGCTTAAAATTTATATTTTTCCAACTTTTATTTCTCGCTAAAATGTCGTAAGGAGAAACATTTACCGAACAAATTAATAAACTCCCTTGCTTCAACGACACATTGCTTTTCCTGGAGTTAAGGGAGATCTGCCAAATCCTCATCAGGAGTCCCAACAACACCCGGAAAACGGCAATTTTTTTTTTCCCTAAAATGTGGGACCCTTACCGAAAAAGAAAAAAAAAGGCGGAATAGTGGTCTTGGAGTTGAGGGAGGTGTCCCAATTCTTCAACGGGAGTCCTAAGGAACGCAGGTGTCAAATACATACAGTGGGGCAAAAAAAGTATTTAGTCAGCCACCGATTGTACAAGTTCTCCCACTTAAAATGATGACAGAGGTCTGTAATTTTCATCATAGGTACACTTCAACTGTGAGAGACAGAATGGATAAAAAAAATCCAGGAATTCACATTTTAGGAATTTTAAATAATTTATTTGTAAATTATGGTGGAAAATAAGTATTTGGTCAACCATTCAATGCTCTCACTGATGGAAGGAGGTTTTGGCTCAAAATCTCATTCTTTCCTTAACACGGATCAATCGTCCTGTCCCCTTAGCTGAAAAACAGCCCCGAAGCATGATGTTTCCACCCCCATGCTTCACAGTAGGTGTGGTGTTCTTGGGATGCAACTCAGTATTCTTCTTTCTCCAAACACGACGAGTTGAGTTTCTACCAAAATGGATACATGGATGATACAGCAGAGGATTGGGAGAATGGCATGTGGTCGGGTGAAACCAAAATAGGACTTTTGGTATAAACTCAACTCGTTGTAAAATAAATTGAACAAAACTAGCACGCTAACAGTAGCATTAGTGAACTACCAAAACATATGACTCTGAGGTGTATAACTACTAAATTTCAGTAAAAAACGAATGCAAGCAAGCTAATGTTAACATGTTAAAATACTAACAGTTACCATGCTAATGTTTGTATGCTAGAATGCTTAAGTTAAAATGTGTCAAGTACCAAAATATATGACTCATATATTTGTATAAACCTGTAAAATAAATTAAATAAAACTAGCGCGCTAACAGTAGCATTAATAAACTACCAAAACATATGACTCTGCAGTGTATAACTACTAAATTTTGGTTAAAAAAAAAAAATGCCAGCAAGCTAATGTTAACATGTTAAAATACTAACAGTTACCATGCTAATGTTTGTATGCTAGAATGCTTAAGCTAACATGTGTCAAGTACCAAAATATACGACTCATATAAATGTATATACCTGTAAAATAAATTGAATAAAACTAGCACGCTAACAGTAGCATTAGTGAACTACCAAAACATATGACTCTGAAGTGTGTAACTACTAAATATCGGTTTAAAAAAAATTATGCAAGCAAGCTAATGTTAACATGTTAAAATACTAACAGTTACCATGCTAATGTTTGTATGCTAGAATGCTTAAGTTAAAATGTGTCAAGTACCAAAATATATGACTCATATATTTGTATAAACCTGTAAAATAAATTAAATAAAACTAGCGCGCTAACAGTAGCATTAATAAACTACCAAAACATATGACTCTGCAGTGTATAACTACTAAATTTTGGTTAAAAAAAAAAAATGCCAGCAAGCTAATGTTAACATGTTAAAATACTAACAGTTACCATGCTAATGTTTGTATGCTAGAATGCTTAAGTTAACATGTGACAAGTACCAAAATATACGACTCATATAAATGTGTATACCTGTAAAATAAATTGAATAAAACTAGCACGCTAACAGTAGCATTAGTGAACTACCAAAACATATGACTCTGAAGTGTGTAACTACTAAATATCGGTTTAAAAAAAATTATGCAAGCAAGCTAATGTTAACATGTTAAAATACTAACAGTTACCATGCTAATGTTTGTATGCTAGAATGCTTAAGTTAAAATGTGTCAAGTACCAAAATATATGACTCATATATTTGTATAAACCTGTAAAATAAATTAAATAAAACTAGCGCGCTAACAGTAGCATTAATAAACTACCAAAACATATGACTCTGCAGTGTATAACTACTAAATTTTGGTTAAAAAAAAAAATGCCAGCAAGCTAATGTTAACATGTTAAAATACTAACAGTTACCATGCTAATGTTTGTATGCTAGAATGCTTAAGCTAACATGTGTCAAGTACCAAAATATATGACTCATATAAATGTATATACCTGTAAAATAAATTGAATAAAACTAGCACGCTAACAGTAGCATTAGTGAACTACCAAAACATATGACTCTGAAGTGTGTAACTACTAAATTTCGGTTTAAAAAAAAATATGCAAGCAAGCTAATGTTAACATGTTAAAATACTAACAGTTACCATGCTAATGTTTGTATGCTAGAATGATTAAGTTAACATGTGTCAAGTACCAAAATGTATGACTCATATAAATGTATATACCTGTAAAATAAATTGAATAAAACTAGCACGCTAACAGTAGCATTAGTGGACTACCAAAATATCTGACTCCGAGGTGTATAACTACTAAATTTCGGTAAAAAACGAATGCAAGCAAGCTAATGTTAACATGTTAAAATACTAACAGTAACCATGCTAATGTTTGTATGCTAGAATGCTTAAGTTAACATGTGTCAAGTACCAAAATATCTGACTTATATAAATGTATATACCTGTAAAATAAATTAAATAAAACTAGCACGCTAACAGTAGCATTAGTAAACTACCAAAACATATGACTCAGAAGTGTATAACTACTAAATTTCTGTAAAAAAAAAAAAAAAAAATGGAAGCAAGCTAATGTTAACATGTTGAAATACTAACAGGTACCATGCTAATGTTTGTATGCTAGAATGATTAAGTTAAAATGTGTCAAGTACCAAAATATATGACTCATATAAATGTGTATACCTGTAAAATAAATGGAATAAAACTAGCACGCTAACAGTAGAATTAGTGAACTACCAAAACATATGACTCTGAAGTGTATAACTACTAAATTTCAGTTAAAAAATAAATATGCAAGCAAGCTAATGTTAACATGTTAAAATACTAACAGTTACCATGCTAATGTTTGTATGCTAGAATGATTAAGTTAAAATGTGTCAAGTACCAAAATGTATGACTCATATAAATGTATATACCTGTAAAATAAATGGAATAAAACTAGCACGCTAACAGTAGAATTAGTGAACTACCAAAACATATGACTCTGAAGTGTATAACTACTAAATTTCAGTTAAAAAATAAATATGCAAGCAAGCTAATGTTAACATGTTAAAATACTAACAGTTACCATGCTAATGTTTGTAGGCAAGAATGCTTAAGTTAACATGCGTCAAGTACCAAAATATATGACTCATATAAATGTACAAACCTGTAAAATAAATTAAATAAAACTAGCACGCTAACAGTAGCATTAGTGAACTACCAAAACATATGACTCTGAAGTATGTAACTACTAAATTTCGGTTTAAAAAAAATTTGCAAACAAGCTAATGTTAACATGTTAAAATACTAACAGTTACCATGCTAATGTTGGTATGCTAGAATGATTAAGTTAAAATGTGTCAAGTACCAAAATTTATGACTCATATAAATGTATACGCCTGTAAAATAAATTGAATAAAACTAGCACGCTAACAGTAGCATTAGTGAACTACCAAAATATCTGACTCCGAGGTGTATAACTACTAAATTTCGGTAAAAAATGAATGCAAGCAAGCTAATGTTAACATGTTAAAATACTATCAGTTACCATGCTAATGTTTGTATGCTACAATGCTTAAGCTAACATGTGTCAAGTACCAAAATATATGACTCATATAAATGTATAAACCTGTAAAATAAATTGAATAAAACTAGCACGCTAACAGTAGCATTAGTAAACTACCAAAACATATGACTTTGAGGTGTATAACTACTAAATTTCGGTAAAAAAACAAATGCAAGCAAGCTAATGTTAACATGTTAAAATACTAACAGTTACCATGTGTCAAGTCACAAAATGTATTAAATTAGCTTAAAAAAAGCTTGCATGCTAATGTTAACATGTTAAAATACTAGTGCTGCTATGCTAGCAGTTACCATGTATCAAATATCAAAATGTATTACTTTGGTGCATAGCTGCTAAATTAGCTGAGAATAAAAAGCGGGCATGCTAGTTTCAGTATGCAAAAAATGTTAAATTTAGCATGCTAATAGTTAACATGTGCCTCGTACCAAAATATGACTCATATTTACCTGCAAAATGAGTTCAATAAAACTAGCATGCTAGCAACAGCATGGTAGTAATTGCATGCTTATAGGTAGCATTAGTGAAGTACCAAAACATATGAGTCCGAGGTGTATAGCTACTAAATTTGCTAAGAAAAATGCTAGGATGCTAATGTTAACATGTTAAAATACTCTAGCGCTGGTATGCTAACAGTTATCATGCGTCAAGTACCAAAGTATCTCACTGAGATGCATGGCTAGTAAAATAGCTAAAAAAAAAATTTAAAGCGGGCATGCTAATGTTAGTATGCTAAAACATTAAATTTAATATGCTAACATTTAACATGTGTCAATTACCAACATATGAATCTTATAGATGGATTGATAGTACTTTATTGATTCCTCCTGCTGAGAAAAGAGACCGGTGATTAGATTAACCCGCCTCAGCTGGGCAATCCACACGGCCTTCCCACAGGAAGTGAGCTGACCACGCCCCCCTCCACAGTCACATGTTATAAAAGCTCCTCCCGGTTGCACCGAGATGGCCTGTCGATTTAAATAAAAAAAAAATGATGCATTTATTTAAAATCGGGATGAATAAAAATCGCAATTCGCATGTGAATCAATTGTTTTGTTTAACCCTAATATCTAACCGACTTACTGTTGACAACTTTGTCAAATGAAATGAAAACATGTGTTGATCACAAATATTTAAAACATGTTAATGCATAAACCTTAAGCTTTGGTCAGGCTGATTGGAATATTAAGTACTAATCAAATATGGTACATGAGAAGGGACTCATAAATTAATGACCAAACTTAATAAGTATGTATGTTTCTTAACTAAGAAAAAATAAAATGCCAATGAAAATACAGCTTTTGTGGTAATTTTGCACTCAACAAACTTCTTTTTAACTTCTAGTTAAACCTCTAGTGGGTTCTTCAGACCACCAAACACTGCCAGGAGAGCCAGTCTTATTTTCATAGAATAGTGCAAAGTCTTTTACTTTCCACCAAACTGTCTTCCCCTCCTGCGTTAGCTCAGCAGCACCTCCAAACTCCAACTACTCATCTCGTCACGGCTGCTGCTAATAAAGGCGACAGGTGATTAGATAACAAGGCCCACCTGGGCCATCTACGCACCTGTCGCTGTCTTCGAGGCCGGTCCTGGCAACACCGTGTTCCGCGGCAGGCCACGCCCCTATCCACGCTGTAGTTCCCAACTTATAATAAAAATAATAATAATGGATTAGATTTATATCGCGCTTTTCTATTGTTACATACTCAAAGCGTTTACAGAGAAGTGGGAACCCATCATTCATTCACACCTGGTGGTGGTAAGCTACATCTGTAGCCACAGCTGCCCTGGGGTAGACTGACGGAAGCGTGGCTGCCAGTTTGCGCCTACGGCCCCTCTGACCACCACCAATCGTTCATTCATTATTCATTCACCAGTGTGAGCGGCACCGGCGGCAAAAGGTGAAGTGTCCTGCCCAAGGACACAACGCCAGCGATTTTTTGGATGTCAATAGGTGGGAAGCGAACCTGCAACCCTCAGGTTTCTGGCAAGGGCCGCTCTACCCACTACGCCAGGGGTGCCCACACTTTTTCTGCAGGCGAGCTACTTTTCAATTGACCAACTCGAGGGAATCTACCTCATTTATATATATCATTTATATTTATTTATTTATGAAAGAGACTTTTTTGTAAACAAGTTAAATGTGTTTAATGATAATACAAGCATGTGTAACACATATAGATGTCTTTCTTTCACGAAGACAAGAATATAACTTGGTGTATTACCTGATTCTGATGACTTGCATTGATTGGAATCAGACAGTAATGATGATAACGCCCACATTTTCAAATGGAGGAGAAAAAAGTTGTCCTTTCTGTACAATACCACATGAAAGTGGTTGGTTTTTGGCATCTAATTCATCCAGCTTCCATACACTTTACAAGAAAAACATTGGCGGCAAATTCCGTAGCTTGCTTGATTGACATTCACGGCACCCGAGGGTCTTGTGAGATGACGCTGGCTGCTGCCAGTTCATTATTATGAAAAAATGACACAGAGGAAGGCGAGAAACACTTTTTATTTCAACAGACTTTCGCGCCGTCCCTTCCGTCAAAACTCTAAAGGCCGACTGCACATTTCCTATCTTCACAATAAAAGCCCTGCTTCATGCTGCCTGCGCTAACAAAATAAGAGTCTCAGAAAGCTGGCGTGCACAAGTGATGTGCACGCCAGCTTTCTGAGGGAGCGCTTGTGCACGCCAGTTTTCCGAGACTCTGTATTTAGTTAGCGCAGGCAGCATGAAGCAGGGCTTTTATTGTGAAGATAGGAAATGTGCAGTCGGCCTTTAGAGTTTTGACGGAAGGTACGGCGCGAGAGTCTGTTGAAATAAAAAGTGTTTCTCGCCTTCCTCTTGGTCATATTTTCATAATAATGATCTTGCAGCAGCCAGCATCATCTCACAAGACCCTCCGGTACCGTGAATGTCATTTAAGTGACGTCTTGGTGAAGATTGATGATCACTCATTTTTAGGTCTATTTTTTTTAAAAGCCTGGCTGGAGATCGACTGACACACCCCCCGCGGTCGACTGGTAGCTCGCGATCGACGTAATGGGCACCCCTGCACTACGCCATGCCGACTTCTTCTGTTTTAAATTGTCATGACTGCCACCAGTGGTGAAAAAGTGTATTGCGACTGGGTGTTTGGGGTGGGATGAGTAAAAAAAGGTTCAGTCTCACACTTGGGAAGGGCGTCCAGACTGTGGCCAAAGAAAAAAAAACTCAATAGCCATAAGCACACATAAACATGTTTTTGATTGATTGATTGAAACTTTTACTAGTAGATTGCACAGTTCAATACATATTCCGTACAATTGACCACTAAATGGTAACACCCGAATAAGTTTTTCAACTTGTTTAAGTCGGGGTCCACGTTAGTCAATTCATGGTAACATAGAAGCCACAGAACTTGCAACAGAAGGGAGAGTAGCAGAGCTACTGCTATTTAAAGCCGTGCTCGTACAGTATGATGTCTCAAGACATTTTAATCATAAATATTTCCCAGATTTCGGAGAATGAACTGACCGAGGGAACATTGAAGTCCACAATATGCAATCATGCCCCCCGCGACAGTCGGTGAATTAGACCCCGATTTATTTATTTATTTCCTTCAAGAGGCAATTTAACGCTTGGCATGATCCATCTTTTTGATGTGGCTGCCGCCCCGCGTGACACGAGCCGCGCATTCGGGCTTCGGATAAACACTCCGGCAGAAATACTGGACCTCCGTGGACGGAGTTGGGGGCGGGGGTTGGGGGGGTTGGGGGCTTCTGGCTGATCCCAAACCCTCCAATCTCTCTTTCAATCTGCAGCTGACTGAGAATGGCTTTTATCGACACAGATTGTAGATACGGACGGAAAATACGGACGGCTTTGGATCTATTTGCAGTGCTGGTCGCAGGAGGCCTCTTCGGGCTGCCAAAATCGGACGAATGTCGGGGTTTTTTTTTTTTTTTTTGTAGGCAACTTCCGAAGTCTTTGAGCGCTTGACGTGCCAGGGACGAGCCAACCGGGCGGAGATTAGGTGGTGGTGACGCGTCTGTGTTGACACAGATTGCAACCGCCGAGCCAAACATCTGCGGGGCGTTTCACGGATGTTGAATAAAATTGCACTCCAGCTCGCTGACGGAAATCCTGTTCTCCGGAATGGGATTATGATAAGAGAAGTACACGTTTTAGTCAGGGTAGCATGAGACAACACTTGAAACACACGCGGTGACGATGCAAAGACGATATCGTCGAACCCAAGCGATACAAGTTTTTACGTATCACTTACATGAAACCGGTTAAATTCCCCCCAAAAAATGTTTACGGTAAATTTCGAGATTTTTTTTCCATACACTTTGAACTCTGCGGATTGTAAGATGGTGCTTTTTGTCGTTTTTTTTTAGTTCTTTTTGTTTTTTTTGATTGTTTGGACTCTTCCGGTGCTAAGTTTGTGTGTGCACTTCCTGTTTTTGGTTACCATGGTTTCTGATTCGTCCCAGCTGCTATGCTTGTTACACACACCTGATGGCAATTGTTACGTTAGTATTAAAGCCTGCATTATTCCTGACTTTGTCCTTGGTTCGTGATTAGCTATATGCAACATTCACGTTTTGGTTTATCTAAGTCTTTGTTTGTTTGCTTAGTCTCCTCTTAGCTTCCGGGCGTTCGGCACGCTCTTTTTGGACTGTTTTTACTCTCCGATAATTTTAGCATTAGCTTCCTGTGCGTAGAATGCTTAAGTTAACGATGCAAAGACGAGACCGTCGAACCCACGCAATACGAGTTTTTACGTATCACTTACATGTAACCGGTTAAATTGAAAACTAAAAAAAAATAAAATCCATAAAGGTTAGCGTAAATTTCGAGATTTTTTTCCATACACTTTGAACTCTGCGGCTTGTAAGACGGTGCGGCATGCAAATGCGCTGAAAAGGTGTTTTATTGTTTTTACTATGGCGTTTCGTTTTGGACAGGTGCTGCGGTGTCTGTTGTGATCCGCTTCCCGGATCTCATCTTTTGTCGTTTTTTTTTAGTCCTTTTTTCTTTTTTTTTGATTGTTTGGGCTCTTCCGGTGCTAAGTTTGTGTGTGCACTTCCTGTTTTTGGTTGCAATGGTTTCTGATTTAGGCCCTGCGATGAGGTGGCGACTTGTCCAGGGTGTACCCCGCCTTCCGCCCGATTGTAGCTGAGATAGGCGCCAGCGCCCCCGCAACCCCCAAAAGGGAATAAGCGGTAGAAAATGGATGGGATGGGTTTTTGATTTATCCCAGCTGCAATGCTTTTTATGCACACCTGATGGCAATTGTTACGTTAGTATTTAAGCCTGCGTTCTTCCTCAGTTCGTCCTTGGTTTGTCATTTGCTATATGCAACATTCACGTTTTGGTTTATCTAAGTCCTTGTTTGTTTGCTTAGTTTCCTCTTAGCTTCCGGGTGTTCGGCACGCTCTTTTTGGACTGTTTGGACTCTCTGCTAATTTTAGCATTAGCTTCCTGTGCGTAGGCACGCCGTTTCTTTTCTGTTTTGTACAAGTGTTCGTTTACCTTTTTGTGTATTAAAGTCAGCCCTTACCTGCTATCCTGCCTGTCTGGTCCTGTTGCATCTGGGGGTGACACCTTCGCGCATCACTATGCGTTCCAAACGTGACAGTTTCCTCCCATTTATTGGCCGTGCGTTTTTGTTTTTTTTATTCAGTCGGACTGCAGTTCAGTCTCCCAGCCGTCCCTAACGTTTCTACTCGTATGGAATCTTCATTCGTCACGCCATGCTACGTTTGTAAGTTTTACAATATAACTAAAACAATTCATACTTTTATACTGACTAAACCGTCCCATGTGTGATGTCTGTAGGACATACTTGCCAACATTGAAACCTCTGAGTTTGGGAGATTGGGGGGTTGTGGGGGCTGGGGTTGAGGTGGAGGCAGCATACCCCTTTCCCCTTCGAGCTTTTCTGGATGTAATGAAATTATTTTTTTCCAATAATTTTGGAACTTAAAAGCATTTTTTCATTCAGTCGGACTGCAGTTCAGTCTACTAGCCTTTCCGTGACGTTCCTACGTGTATGGAATCTTCATTCATCACGCCATGCTGCGTTTGTAAGTTTTACAATATAACTAAAACAATTCATACTTTTATACTGACTAAACCGTCCCCATGTGTGATGTCTGTAGGACATACTTGCCAACCTTGAGACCTCCGAATTCGTGACATTGGGGGGGGTTGTGAGGGGGGTGGGGGGGTTTAGGTGCAGGCGGCATACACCTTTCCCTTTGAGCTTTTCCGGATGAAATGAAATAATTTTTTTCCAATCATTTTGGAACTTACCAACATTTTTTTATTCAGTCGGACTGCAGTTCAGTCTTCTGGCTTTTCCGTAACGTTTCTACTCGTATGGATACTTCATTCTTTACGCCATGCTGCGTTTGTAAAGTTTTACAATATAACTAAAACAATTCATACTTTTATACTGACTAAACCATCCCCATGTGTGATGTCTGTAGGACATACTTGCCAACCTTGAGACCTCCGAATTCGTGAAATTGGGGGGGTTTGTGAGGGGGGCGGGGGGCGGGGGGGGTTAGGTGCAGGCAGCATACCCCTTTCCCCTTTGAGCTTTTCTGGATGAAATTCAATTATTTTTTTCCAATCATTTTGGAACTTGCCAACATTTTTTTATTCAGTCGGACTGCAGTTCAGTCTTCTGGCTTTTCCGTAACGTTTTTACTCGTATGGATACTTCATTCTTTACGCCATGCTGCGTTTGTAAAGTTTTACAATATAACTAAAACAATTCATACTTTTATACTGACTAAACCGTCCCATGTGTGATGTCTGTAGGACATACTTGCCAACCTTGAGACTTCCGAATTCGGGAGATTGGGCGTGGGTAGTTGCGGGGGCGGAGTTTGGGGGGCAGGGTCGAGGTGCAGGCAGCATGCTCCTTCCCCCTTCGAGCTTTTCTGGATGAAATTAAATTATTTTTTCCAATCATTTTGGAGCTTGCAAACCATACTTTTTCTTCTTACTCGCCGTCGCCATGTCTCTTCTTCGTTCTTCTGCTTCGTCTCCTTCTTGTTGCGTGTGCAGTTGTGCACTGAGCTCCAAAAGTGATAGATGTTATTGGAGCGTCCCGGAAGTGTTAGTGTGTTTATGTTGTGTTACGGTGTGGATGTTCTCCCGAAATGTGTTTGTCATTCTTGATTGGTGTGGGTTCACAGTGTGGCGCATACTAGTAACAGTGTTAAAGTTTTTAACACCTTTCTTAAAGCATTTCATGACGTCTTCGAGCAAAGACCATTGTTAAACCATTCCCACGCTACATTATTTTGTGACTGGGCCGGCACACTGTTTATTTGGAGGAAAAGCAGATGCCTGGACAGCATGCGGCTGTTAAGGGGTGAAGGTTTCAGGTGAGAGAGGACGTTAAAGGCAGTGTCTTTAAGGCACGCCCCCATTATAGTTGTCCGGGTGGAGTCTCCCGGGAAAATTGGGAGGGTTGGCAATCTCTCGGGGCCCGCTTGTCCCCACTCCCTTTCCCCTGCTGCAAGTTCTGTGGATTCTATATAACATGTTTGTGTGCTTATAGCTATTGAGTTTTTTTTCTTTGGCCTCAGTCTGGACGCCCATCCCAAGGAGCCCAGTCTGAGACCGAACCTTTTTTTTACTCATCCCACCCCAAACACTCCGTTGAAATACACTTTTTCCAGCCCGCTTCAGCGAGTGCACCTTGTGAATCACCTGCAGCACCTTCGGGGCGGACACAGAAACGTTTAAAAGTGAACGTGTGATTAGGGGAGGGCGTCCGTATCGAGGTGCCTCATTCTGTCTTGGCATTTTGACGACTCGGCTCAGCGGGAACATGCCGGAAAGGCGTCGTTGCTCTTCATTAGTCGCCCCCTCAGAAAGTCATCATTTTCTTCTGCCATGTCTTGCTGGAGCCGTGGAGGGGTTTATTGAGTAGAAAATGGACTTGCTTGATGGCTGTGCAATTAGGAATTGATACAAGTGGGGAGAAAAAAAACATATTTCTAGTGATTAGAAGGGTCTGTAAAGTTTTCCCCTCCAGAGAGTCGTGTATAAAAGGCAATAAATGAACACGTCGCCTGCAGAAAATTAAAATCTTTGGGCACCACACAATGTGATTTGAGTCGATTCTTAGGGGTAACGAGTTGATTCCGAATTGATTCTGGATCGAAACCCGATTCTCGATACATTATCGATACTTATTTTTAATGAAATTGGGTGCCTGTTCAATGAATGACTACAATCCATAAAAAGACAAACAGTTGTGATGAATTGCATTATTACTTATAAAGAAAAACTAGTGTTTGATAAAATTCTACCCAAACATTTAATGAAGTCAAATACAAATAAGGCAACAAGAAAAGTATCCAACACTTCTGTTGTGTAAAGTAAATCTGTACAGCAGATATAGATCATTTACAATGTGTGTGTGTGTGTGTGTGTGTGTATATATGTATATATATACACAAACCCCGTTTCTATATGAGTTGGGAAATTGTGTTGGATGTAAATATAAACGTAATACAATGATTTGCAAATCATTTTCAACCCATATTCAGTTGAATATGCTACAAAGACAACATATTTGATGTTCTAACTGATAAACATTTTTTTTTTTTGCAAATAATCATTAACCTTAGAATTTGATGCCAGCAACACGTGACAAAGAAGTTGGGAAAGGTGGCAAAAAATACTGATAAAGTTGAGGAATGCTCATCAAACACTTATATGGAACATCCCACAGTTGTGCAGGCTAATTGGGAAGAGTTGGGTGCCATGATTGGGTATAAAAGCAGCTTCCATGAAATGCTAAGTAATTCACAAACAAGGATGGGGCGAGGGTCACCACTTTGTAAGCAAATTGTTGAACAGTTTTAGAACAACATTTCTCAACGAGCTATTGCAAGGATTTTAGGGATTTTACCATCTACGGTCCGTAAAATCATCAAAAGGTTCAGAGAATCTGGAGAAATCACTGCACGTAAGCGATGATATTACGGACCTTTGACCCCTCAGGCGGTACTGCATCAAAAACCGACATCAGTGTGTAAAGGAAATCACCACACGGGCTCAGGAACACTTCATAAAACCACTGTCAGTAACTACAGTTGGTCGCTAAATCTATAAGTGCAAGTTAAAACTCTACTATGCAAAGCCAAACTAATTTATCAATGACACACTAAAACGCCGACGGACTGATGCAAAGTGGAAAAGTGTTCTGTGGTCTGACGAGTCCACATTTCAAATTATATTTGGAAACAGGGGACTCGGTGTCCTCCAGAACAAAGGGGAAAATAACTATTCGGATTGTTATAGACGCAAAGTTCAAAAGCCAGTGTGACCCATACTTAAAATACCCATTAAACACATGCATACAGTGCAAAGACTTATATTTTGGAGGGGTACTTTCTGCCCCAAATTGGTGCTCGCTTCCTTTTAAGGAAGTGCTGCGCACTTCAGTCGTCCCTCCTGTCTGCTGTGGCTGCGTGCTGTGAGATGCACTGGAGAAGAAACATCATCATCACACTTTGCAAACTTTGTACCCTGCCTTCCGCCCGATTGTAGCTGAGATAGGCGCCAGCGCCCCCCGCAACCCCGAAAGGGAATAAGCGGTAGAAAATGGATGGATGGAGTCTTTTACCATGGCATAATCAACGGAATTCCAAAATCACCATCATGTGCCATGTCGCCAATATTATGTTTGCATCTGTTTTTATCATAGGCGCTAACCGCTGCTATTTCCCCATACAGCCAACCTGTTCGATTAACTATCGGGCTGTGCAGGTGTGTTGTTTTGCCCTCGATTACTCAGGTAATTACTTTTTACTTTCTTATGATCATCCAGCCGATTTATAGGCAACAATTTAGTCCAGTGGTCCCCAACCTTTTTGTATCCGCGGACCGGATACGTCCCTTTTTCTTATTTGTCATGAAAAAGGGACGTTTTTGTCATGAAAAAGGGAGGTTTTTGTGGTTGTGCACTAATTGTAAGTGTATATTGTGTTTTTTATGTTGATTAAATAAAAAAAATAAAATGAGAAAATATATACTGTATATATATTTTTTTTTTCTTATTTGTCATGAAAAAGGGACGTTTTTGTCATGAAAAAGGGAGTTTTTGTGGTTGTGCACTAATTGTAAGTGTATATTGTGTTTTTTATGTTGATTAAATAAAAAAAAAATAAAATGAAAAAAAAAAAATATATATATATTTTTTTTTTAACAAAAAATTAGTCTGCGGCCCGGTACCAATCGGGCCACGGCCCGGTACCGGACCGCGGGCCGGTGATTGGGGACCACTGATTTAGTCTAGCAAAGTGGCAAAGGGCTTGCTAATATTCTTTAGCCACTTTGTGGATGCTTTTCTAAGTTTGTCTTTTTTTTACTACTCGCTTTAGATCAGGGGTGTCAAACTCAAATACAGATTGGGCCAAAATTTAAAACTGAACAAAGCCGAGGGCCAAGGTGGAACAAATGAACCTTTTAATAGGGACCCAAACAAGTTTTGCATTGAACATTGAACAAGCAAGGATTATATAACTTTATAGTGACACGTAAAATTGAGTTTTAAATAATAATAATAATAATAATTAAAAAATATCAATGGCATATCAAATACAATTTAAATACAATTTGCATGCCTCTTTTCTATTTGCAGCCCTCTGAGGTAAATATCAAAATGAACTTTTTCCACCGGCTAATAATACATTTGCAAATAAAATAACAATAATGAATTAATCAAACATTCAAGCCTTGAAGTAGCAAGAGAAAGTGCATGAGTAAAATGTTAATTATTGCTTGGGGAAGGCGGGGGGGGTATATTGTAGTGTCCCGGAAGAGTTAGTGCTGCAAGGGGTTCTGGGTATTTGTTCTGTTGTGTTTATGTTGTGTTACGGTGCGGATGTTCTCCCGAAATGTGTTTGTTATTCTTGTTCGGTGTGGGTTCAAAGTGTGGTGCATATTTGTAACAGTGTTAAAGTTGTTTATACGACCACCCTCGGTGTGAACTGTATGGCTGTTGAACAAGTATGCTTTACATTCACTTGTGTGCGTGTGTGTGTAAAAGCCACATATATTATGTAGGAAAAGCGGATGTGAAGACAGGTTGTAGAGGACGCTAAAGGCAGTGCCGTTAAGGCACGCCCCTAATATTGTCGTCCAGGTGGAAATCGGGAGAAATTCGGGAGAATGGTTGCCCTGGGAGATTTTCGGGAGGGGCACTGAAATTTGGGAGTCCCAGAAAATCGGGAGGTTCGGCAAGTATGAGTATTAGCAGTGAATGTGGTGTAATATAATACCGGCGGGCCAGCTCTAATTTTAATTTCATATTGCCTCAAGGGCCAGAGTTTGACACCAATGCTCTAGATCATGGGTGTCAAACTCTGGCCCGCGGGCCAGATATGGCCCGCCGTGTAAATTCATTTGGCCCTTGAGACAATATCAAATTAACATTAGAGCTGGCCTGCCGCTGTAACACCACATTCACCACTAATACTCATCCTCGTCAACCCTCACGATTTTCCCGGGAGACTCCCGAAGTTCAGTGCCCCTCCCGAACCTCTCCCGATTTCCACCTGGACAATAATATTGGGGGCGGGCCGTAAAAGCACTGCCTTTGGCGTTCTCTACATGTCGCCACGTCTGCTTTTCCTCCATACAAACAGCGTGCCGGCTCACACACACACACAAGTGTATGCAAGGCATACTTGGTCAAAAGCCACACAGGTCACACTGAGGGTGGCCGTATAAATAACTTTAACACTGTTACAAATATACGCCACACAGTGAACCCACAGCAAACAAGAATGACAAACACATTTCGGGAGAACATCTGCACCGTAACACAACATCAACACAACCGAACAAATACCCAGAACCCCTTGCATCACTAACTCTTCCGGGACGCTGCAATATACACCCCCGCTACCAGTAAACCCCGCTCCAACTCAAACCCGCCGCCGAAAAGAGGCATTCAATTTGTGTTTTTATTTTGATATTTTTTAGTTATTATTATTTTAAACTGGATTTTGCATGTCACTATAAAGTTATATAAGCTTTGCTCAGTCAATATTCAATGCAAAACTTGCTTGGGTCCCTATTAAAGGATCAATTTGTTCAACCTCGGCCCGCGGCTTTGTTCAGTTTAAAATTTTGGCCCACTCTGTATTTGAGTTTGACCCCCCTGCTCTAGATGGAACGCAGGTGTGTGTATTTGGTTTGTTGCGCAACACTTTGATTTAACTCTGCTTGATTGTTTATTAACTTTTTGAATGTTTGGACAAGTACTTGAATTTGAATCATGATTCATTGAGTTTCTAGTAATGAGTAATATTATGAAACTAGTTATATAAGTGCACTTGGAATTGAATTTGTAATTGATCCCTGATTGAGTTTTATCACTTTGGATAAGAAATCATGATCTGTATTATTAGAAATGTATGATGAATGTTCATTTTAATTGGACTCATGATTGTCTATTAATCAACATGGTTAAATTATGTCATTAATTGTTTATTAATACCAAATATTTGTCATTCTGGACAACCGAATGCTTATATTATGCATTCAAGTAAATATATAATGTACTTTACTAATGAAGAGGTAGCTAGGTTACTCACTTGGTTTTTTTGGACTTTTAGGTTAGTTTTTTTTTCCGGGAAGGAATACCCGGTGCCCCAAACAACCTGAGCTCCCTATCCACCTTTACACTCAACTCAACAAAATGGCGAGCTAAACAACTATGCGGTAGGACAAGCATTTTTTTTTCTCCTCCGCTGCGAACCTTTTGGATTACTTTTGTTTTTTGAACTGAACTTTTGGACTGACGCAAAAGTCGTTGCATTTGCGTACCTTTTTGACCTGAACTGTGGACTGGTTCCGAGAAGGAAGCCGGATTGTATCTTGTATTTTTGTTTTGGGTATTTTTTTTATTTTGTATTGTGTTATCTGTGGTCTTTATGTTCTTGTATCAATACATTTAATGCAGTCAAAACCAAGATAACTAGTTGTCGTCATCTTTCACACCACCGGCTCCTAGACGAACCATCTTCTGTCACACAAGTTACACTCTTAACCCGACTAGCCCATGCTAGCGTTACACCAGCTTCTGTGATGGTATGGGGGTGCAATAGTGCCCAAGGCATGGGTAACTTACACATCTGTGAAGGCACCATTAATGCTGAAAGGTCCATACAGGTTTTGGAGCAACATTTGTTGTCATCCAAGCAACGTTATGATGGACGCCCCTGCTTATTTCAGCAAGACAATGCCAAGCCACGTGTAAGAGAGTGCGGGTACTTTCCTGGCCCGCCTGCAGTCCAGACCTGTCTCCCATCGAAAATGTGTGGCGCATTATGAAGCGTAAAATACGACACCTGACTGTTGAACGACTGAAGCTCTACATAAAACAAGAATGGGAAAAATTCCACTTTCAAAGCTTCAACAATTAGTTTCCTCAGTTCCCCAAAGGTTTATTGAGTGTTGTTAAAAGAAAAGGTGATGTAACACAGTGGTGAGCATGCCCTTTCCCAACTACTTTGGCACGTGTTGCAGCCATGAAATTCTAAGTTAACTATTATTTGCAAAAAAAAATTCAAGTTTAGGAGTTTGAACATCAAATATCTTGTCTTTGTAGTGCATTCAATTGAATATGGGTTGAAAAAGATTTGCAAATCATTGTATTCAATTTATATTTAAACAATTTCCCAACTCATATGGAAAAGGGTTTGTATATATATTTTCTGTCAGAATCTTTGTCACATCCGGGGGTATAGCTCGGTTGGTAGAGTGGCCGTGCCAGCAACTTGAGGGTTCCAGGTTCCATCCCCGCTTCCGCCATCCTCGTCAGTGCGGTTATGTCCTTGTGCGAGACACTTTACCCACTTTCTCCCAGTGCCACCCGCATTGGTTCAAATGTAACTTAAATATTGGGTTTTTCTACGTAAGAGGCGCTTTGAGTCACTAGAGAAAAGCGCTATATAAATATAATTCACTTCACTTCACATCAGCTTGTTGGCTGCTGTTGCACATGAAGTGAAAAAAAAACGAATCATCAACTTAAAAAACAAGCAAATAAAACAACCAAAAACCGCAAGTCGGGTTTCAAAAATAACAACGAAGACCATATCGGATGACAGAATCTTTACGTTGACACACATTGCGATTAGGATTAAACATCTACACATTTCCCCTTTGTGTGGTTAACGGCCCCAGAAGAAAATGTACAAATATATAGCTCAACAATATATAGATCATATCTATCTTTAAATCTCTCTCTCTCTCTCCCTCCCTCTCTCTACCTCTTTCTCTCTCTCTCTCTATATATATACCGTATTTCTTTGAATTGCCGCCGGGGCGCTAATTAATTTAAAACCTCTTCTCACTCCTGCGCTTACCAAAGGCATGCGATAAAAGTAAGCATGCGCTAATTATTTTAAAACCCCTTCTCACTCCGGCACTTACCAAAGGCATGCAGTAAAAATTTGAGTGTGATGTAAGCTTGGACCTTAAATCCTACTGAATAAATCTTAATCTTCTTCCCTTTATGCGATTTCAAATTACTGGTATTGAAATTAGCCACCTCCATTTTGAAAATGATGACAGGGGAAGTCTCACTCGTGATGTCACAAGTTTGACCAGGCGGTAATACTAAGCATGCGCTAATTATTTTGGGAAGCGAGTTTGACCCGGCAGTAATTCAAGGCAGGCACATACTATATGCCCTGCGGTAATTCAAGGAAACACGGTGTGTGTGTATATATATATATATATATATATATATATATATATATATATATATATATATAATTTATTTTTATTTTATTTTTTTATATATATTTTTTTTCCATTTATTTATTTTTTTTAGTTTTTGCCATAAAAATCAGGTTTTTAACAAAATTGGGATAAAACTAAAGAAAAAATAATAATAATAAAATGTTATAGTTTTGCCCCGATTTTGTTAAAAGCATGATTTTTATGGCAAAATCTTAAATATGTATATATATATATATGTATATATATATATATATATATATATATATATATATGTGTGTGTATATGTATGTACGTATATATGTATATATAAATATGTGTATATACATATGTATATATATATTTTTTTTTTTTTAAGTTTTTGCCATAAAAATCAGGCTTTTAACATAATCGGGATAAAACTAAAGAAAAATAAATAAAATTTTATTGTTTTACCCCGATATATATATAAATATATTTACTTTTTTTGGGATAAAACTAATGAAAATAAATAAAATCATATATATATATAGCTGCTACTATTACGCAATAGTAGAAAAACTCGTAGAAAAACTCCATGTCGGACAATGTCTGATTGTGGGCAAACGCTTTGAGATATCAACTTTTCGTGATAACCCAGAACACCTCAAGGCTTTGAGGAACATTCCGGTGTTCTCAAATTTCTGATAATTGCAGAAAAGGGCCGAGTTAGAGCGAGTAGGAAAATAAGAATTTTTGTGTTTTTGTGTTTTGTGGCGCCGACAAATCCATAAGAGATTTAGCTGACTTTCTCGGCTCTGAGGCCCACCGGAAGCCACCTGGGACACATTAGCTCCATAACAGTGACATTTTCTGAGAGAGGACAAGCGTGTCAACGTTTTTACTGAAACACATGAGAGCGGCATAAAAGATGTCGCAATGACGACAGTTTGTTTACCAAAAATATTGGGCTTTTGCACTCTAGAAAATTGGAGTCTGAGCCATCTGCTTTAACGGGGAAAATGCTCAGCCGATGGCGCTCGCCTCACTCCGATGGCCATCCAGCCAAAAGCAAACATTGGACATTAAAACTTTTTTAGCCAGGGTCAAAGTAGACAAATGTGTGAACAAAATGAGACGTTGAGCCCTGAGCTACGTCAAAGAATGGCTGAGCTACGAAAGCAGGTGTGCTGGAAATATTCCCCATTATACATGGTAGGTTCTTATTCAATTGGCCCACTTTTTAGTTTATTCTTGAAAAGCGTCGCCATGGCAACTTGAAATGTTCCCGATATGCCGATCGGTGCAAACGAGACCTTTCCAACGGTATAACGCATGTGGCGGTTTGTTGCCGGTTCATCTTGTATTAAACAAAAGGTGCTTTTTTAATTTTCCTTACTACCGTTGCCATGGTAACACAGAATGTTCCCAATTTATATTACGCCTATCGGCGCCGACGAGACCATTCCGCCGGTATAACACGTGTGCGGGCACGTTGGCCGGTTCGTCTCGCACTAAACAAAATAGGTGTACCTATTCAATTGGCACATTTTTTTTGTTGTTGTTAAATCGTGAATAGTGTCGCTATGGTAACTTCAAATGTTGCCGATTCAAATTTCGCTTATAGCCGGAAAGTACACCTCTCCGACGGTATGACACATGTGGGGGTTCGTTGACCGGTTCGTCTCGTATTAGACCCACGCGACATACCTAATCAATTGGCCCATTTTTTTGTATTTGTTCGTGAATAGCGTTGCCACGGTAACAGGAAATGTTCCCGATTTTTGATTTTCCGCCGTCGGCGCGAGTGGCACCTTTCCGACGGTATAACATATGTGGGGGGTGCGTTGGCCGGTTCTTCTCGCAGCGGCGGTAATAAATAAAAGAAGAAGAATAAAGTTAGAAGTAAAGTTAGAGCAATAACAAGACGGAGCATGAAATCAATCCCATAATGATAAATAATAATGGGAAACAAGCAAACATGCAGGGGGAGTGGACTAATGTTGATCAGGATGCTGGGGCAACAACTGAAAAGTGAAGATGTCTCTTGTCGCTCCATCGATAAACACGTAGCATGAAAGTAGGTGAGCCACTGTTGCCATGGCGATCGCAATAAGGCTTTTGTCCGTATCTGATGCCGGTGTGCCATCGACGATTTTTTTTTTTAAGGCTTTAACTCGCACAATTGACCCGCATTCCCTCGCTTTTGTTTTGGGTTCTCTTATTCAATCACACTAAAGGATTTTATTTATTTTTTTTATCTTTTAAATGAATAAGAAAATAAAAACTGATCACGAATAAAAGAAAAAACAAATAATAATCTAAAGCAATAAACTTAATTAATTTTTTTTTTTTTTTAAATAAATATTTGAAAAAAACTATACATTTTTACTTTTTATTTGCTTGCATTACATATTTTAAATAGATGAAATCAAAAAATGAATAATACATGTTTTAATTTTTATTTTTTAATTGATCTTTTACATTAGAAAAACTCAATGATATAGCAACACATAGATTGAAAAAATAACTAAAGAAGGATAGCTACATTTTTTACGTTTCAAATAAATCTGTAAAAAACAATAATATATCAAGAAAAAATAAAACATATTCATTAAAAAAAGGAAACTTAAATTTGTTTTTAAATTAATATGTTTAATTTAAGAAAAACAATCATATACATGAAATAAAAACCTGCATTTTTAATCAATTTTCATAAATTAATATTTAAAAAAACATAATATGAATAAATAAACAAATAAGGAAAGAAAAATGCATTTTTTTACATGGACAGTTTTTGGGAATAAATCTTTTTAATAACAAAAACAATAACATATCAAGAACATAACAATAAAAATAATTAAAGAAAGGAAATCTATTATTTTCTTCCATCCATTCATTTTCTACCGCTTATTCCCTTCGGGGTCAGGGGGGGTGCGCTGGTGCCTATCTCTGCTACAAATGGGCGGAAGGCGGCGTACACCCTGGACAAGTCGCCACCTCATCGCAGGGCTATTATTTTTCTTCTTTTTTCTTATAAAAATATTTTAAATAAAATAATCATCCCATCCATAATTATGTATCAAATTAGTATAACAAAAATAGATTTACTTGTTTAACTTTTTTTCCAGAAATCTTTTAAATAAAACTAATTAATATATTAATGAGTGTATAAATAAATGATTAAAAAAAGGAAAACTATATACTTTTTTATTTTTTAGATATGTTTCCAAAAAATATATACAACAATAAAAATGTTAACAATCATTAAAATCAACAACTAATTGTTTTACTTTTTTATATTTTAAATTCGTCTTTTAAATGAAAAATAATACATCCATCACTCAATCAATAAATAATTATAAAAGGGAAACTACTTTTTTTTTTTTACATGTTTCTGTTTCATAGACAAATCTTTGAAAAAAATTTTTGGGGAATAAATCTTTTTAATAATAAAAACAATAACATATCAAGAAAATAATAACGAAAATAATTAAAGAAAAGAAAACTATTATTTTCTTCCATCCATCCATTTTCTACCGCTTATTCCCTTCGGGGTCGGGGGGGGTGCGCTGGTGCCTATCTCTGCTACAATCGGGCGGAAGGCGGCTTACACCCTGGACAAGTCGCCTCCTCATCGCAGGGCTATTATTTTTCTTCTTTTTTCTTATAAAAATATTTTGAATAAAATAATCATCCATCCATAATTATGCATCAAATTAGTATAACAAAAATAGATTTACTTGTTTAACTTTTTTTCCAGAAATCTTTTAAATAAAACGAATTAATATATTAATGAGTGTATAAATAAATGATTAAAAAAAGAAAACTATATACTTTTTTATTTTTTAGATATGTTTCCCAAAAAATTATACAACAATAAAAATGTTAGCAATCATTAAAATCAATTGTTTTACTTTTTTAAATTTTAAATTCATTTTTTAAATGAAAAATAATACATCCATCACTCAATCAATAAATAATTATAAAAGGGAAACTACATTTTTTTTTTTACATGTTTCTGTTTCATAGACAAATCTTTGAAAAAAAAATTTTTGGAATAAATCTTTTTAATAACAAAAACAATAACATATCAAGAAAATAATAACAAAAATAATTAAAGAAAAGAAAACTATTATTTTCTTCCATCCATCCATTTTCTACCGCTTATTCCCTTCGGGGTCGGGGGGGTGCGCTGGTGCCTATCTCTGCTACAATCGGGCGGAAGGCGGTGTACACCCTGGACAAGTCGCCCCCTCATCGCAGGGCTATTATTTTCTTCTTTTTTCTTATAAAAATATTTTAAATAAAATAATCATCCCATCCATAATTATGCATCAAATTAGTATAACAAAAATAGATTTACTTGTTTAACTTTTTTTCCAGAAATCTTTTAAATAAAACTAATTACTATATTAATGAGTGTATGAATAAATAATTAAAAAAAAGGAAAACTATATACTTTTTTATTTTTTAAATATGTGTCCCAAAAATATATACAACAATAAAAATGTTAACAATCATTAAAATCAACAACTAATTGTTTTACTTTTTTATATTTTAAATTCATCTTTTAAATGAAAAATAATACATCCATCACTCAATCAATAAATAATTATAAAAGGGAAACTACATTTTTTTTTTTACATGTTTCTGTTTCATAGACAAATCTTTGAAAAATTTTTTTTTTGGAATAAATCTTTTTAATAACAAAAACAATAACATATCAAGAAAACAATAACAAAAATAATTAAAGAAAAGAAAACTATTTTCTTCCATCCATCCATTTTCTACCGCTTATTCCCTTCGGGGTTGGGGGGGGGGGGGGGGTGCGCTGGTGCCTATCTCTGCTACAATCGGGCGGAAGGCGGCTTACACCCTGGACAAGTCGCCCCCTCATCGCAGGGCTATTATTTTCTTCTTTTTTCTTATAAAAATATTTTAAATAAAATAATCATCCCATCCATAATTATGTATCAAATTAGTATAACAAAAATAGATTTACTTGTTTAACTTTTTTTCCAGACATCTTTTAAATAAAACTAATTAATATATTAATGAGTGTATAAATAAATAATTAAAAAAAAGGAAAACTATATACTTTTTTATTTTTTAAATATGTTTCCAAAAAATATATACAACAATAAAAATGTTAACAATCATTAAAATCAACAACTAATTGTTTTACTTTTTTATATTTTAATTCATCTTTTAAATGAAAAATAATACATCCATCACTCAATCAATAAATAATTATAAAAGGGAAACTACTTTTTTTTTTACATGTTTCTGTTTCATAGACAAATCTTTGAAAACATTTTTTGGGGAATAAATCTTTTTAATAATAAAAACAATAACATATCAAGAAAATAATAACAAAAATAATTAAAGAAAAGAAAACTATTATTTTCTTCCATCCATCCATTTTCTACCGCTTATTCCCTTCGGGGTCGGGGGGGGGGGGTGCGCTGGTGCCTATCTCTGCTACAATCGGGCGGAAGGCGGCTTACACCCTGGACAAGTCGCCCCCTCATCGCAGGGCTATTATTTTTCTTCTTTTTTCTTATAAAAATATTTTAAATAAAATAATCATCCCATCTATAATTATGTATCAAATTAGTATAACAAAAATAGATTTACTTGTTTAACTTTTTTTCCAGAAATCTTTTAAATAAAACTAATTAATATATTAATGAGTGTATAAATAAATAATTTAAAAAAGGAAAACTATATACTTTTTTATTTTTTAAATATGTTTCCAAAAAAAACATACAACAATAAAAATGTTAACAATCATTAAAATCAACAACTAATTGTTTTACTTTTTTATATTTTAAATTCATCTTTTAAATGAAAAATAATACATCCATCACTCAATCGATAAATAATTATAAAAGGAAACTACATTTTTTTTTTTACATGTTTCTGTTTCATAGACAAATCTTTGAAAAAAAAAATTTTTTTTAAACTGTCAAGAAGGACAATAATTTTTTTTTTTTTACTTTTTTAAAACACATCTTGAATATAAAAATATAATAATTTATGTCAATAAATTAATTGATTATTACAAAAAAAAAAGTCAGGGTTTGTTATCCACTCAATCATGTTCCACTGCGCTTATACTTCTTTTTTATTTTTAACTGAAGAGAGAAAAAAAAGGTAATTACATGCAGCGACAACATGTGTGTGAATGGAAAGGTTCCAACACTGCAAGACAAAACCAAAAAAGGCTCCATGACAAACGGTTCAGCAACCATGCAGCTTTGATCAAACACTTGGCAGGACCCTGAAGATGACCTTTGCACGGCAGCGCCACCAGCAGTCTGCCTCTGGTAACCAGGCAACCGTCTCCCATCGGATCCCTGTGTGTGTGTGTGTGTGTGTGTGTGTGTGTGTGTGTGTGTGTGTGTGTGTGTGTGTGTGTGTGTGTGTGTGTGTGTGTGTGTGTGTGTGTGTCTGTCTGGGAATACAAGACACTTCAAACCATGTATCTGCATAAATCTGAAGGATTTTTTATCATGTCCTTACAAGAAGAACTGCATTTCTATAGCATTTTATTCGACATCCGTTCCAACACCATCTATTTCGATTCCTATCGATTTTTACCGTAAAATTCTGCCGACTGAGCTGCCAGTTTTATTGTGTAAAATCCATCCATCCCATCCATCCATTTTCTACCGCTTATTCCCTTTCTGGGGTCGCGGGGGGCGCTGGCGCCTATCTCAGCTACAATCGAGCGGAAGGCGGGGTACACCCTGGACAAGTCGCCACCTCATCGCAGGGCCAACACAGATAGACAGACAACATTCACACACTAGGGCCAATTTAGTGTTGCCAATCAACTTATCCCCAGGTGCATGTCTTTGGAAGTGGGAGGAAGCCGGAGTACCCGGAGGGAACCCACGTATTCACGGGGAGAACATGCAAACTCCACACAGAAAGATCTCGAGCCTGGATTTGAACCCAGGACTGCAGGACCTTCGTATTGTGCGGCAGACGCACTAACCCCTCTGCCACCGTGAAGCCCTGTGTAAAATCCGCGGTCGTTATTTTAGGTGCATTACTGTAGATGGAAAAAAAAAAACGTACAGATGTTATTTTAACACTAAAATTCTGGAGACTGATTTCGGGTTTTTAACATGAAATCTACGGTGGTTTTACAGTGCTGTACTGTAAATGACAAAACTGTAGCAGTGTTATTTTTTATAGTAAAATTCAGGCGACTGATTGCCATTTTTTACCGGCCGTTGTTTTTACAGTTCATTACTGTAGATAGAACAAATACCAAGGTTTTTGGACACTAAAATTCTGCTGACTGATTACCAGTTTTTTGGTCATAAAATCCACAGCGGTTTTTACAGTGCGTTACTGTACACGGAGAAACCATACCACTGTTTTTAACGGTAAAATTCTGGTAACTGGGTTTGCCAGTTTGTTTTGTAACGTCAAATCCACGGTCGTTTTTTTACAGTGCATTACTGTAAACGGATCAACTTAAGCAATGTTATTTTATATGGTAAAATTCTGGCAATTGACTGAGTTTTTACCATAACATTCACAGTGGTTTTTACAGTGCGTGGTTGTAAATGGAAAAAAAACTTCACCATTTGTATTTTTTAATGGTAAAGTTCTGTCAACTGATTGCAATTTTTTACCGTACTGCTGAAGCTGTTTTCTTACAGTGTGTTGCTGTAAATGGAAAATATGTACCACAGTTTTTGCGGTAAGTTTCTGGCAACAAGGCTTGCCAATATTTTTCACTGTAAAATCTTTGGCTACTTTTTTATCGTGCATTTCTGTAAATGGAAAATTAGAAATATAATACTAATCATATTGTTTAATAACTAAAATTAATATTATTATTACATAATAAGAAATATCAATACAAACATCTTAAAAACAATGAAACAATAATACTAATAATGATAATAATAATGTTAATAATTTACATAATAAGAAGAAATTAAAATAGTGATTATATAAATAATACTTATATAAATTATAATAATAATCATATAGTTAATAATAATAATAATACAATCAAAAATAACAGTATTAATAGATACAATAATAAAAATAATACAATAATAATAAAAACAAAATCATATTATTAATAATAACAATACCAATAATAATAATAATAATAATAATAATAATACAAACAAAAATGATAATATGAATAGTAACAATAACAAAAATTATAATAATTACAATGATAATAATAATAATACTTCCAGCCATCCATCCATCCATCTTCTTCCGCTTATCTGAGGTCGGGTCGCGGGGGCAGCAGCCTAAGCAAGGAAGCCCAGACTTCCCTCTCCCCAGCCACTTTGTCCAGCTCTTTCAAGGGAATCCCGAGGCCTTCCCAGGCCAGCCGGGAGACATAGTCTTCCCAACGTGTTTTGGGCCTTCCCCGTGTCCTCCTACCGGTTGGACGTGCCCGAAACACTTCCCGAAGGAGGCGTTCGGGTGGCATCCAGACCAGATGCCTGAACCACCTCACCTGGCTCCTCTCGATGTGGAGGAGCAGCGACTTTACTTTGAGCTCCTCCTGAATGGCAGAGCTTCTCACCCTATCTCTAAGGGAGAGTCCCGTCACACGGCGGAGGAAACTAATTTCAGCCGCTTGTACCCGTGATCTCGTCCTTTCGGTCATAACCCAAAGCTCATGACCATAGGTGAGGATGGGAACCTTTATCGACCGGTGAATTGAGAGCTTTGCCTTCCAACTCAGCTCCGGATCGGTACAGCGTCCGCAGTACTGAAGACGCCGCACCGATCCACCTGTCGATCTCACGATCCACTCTTCCTTCACTCGTGAACAAGACTCTAAGGTACTTGAACTCCTCCACTTGTGGAAGGGTCTCCCCCCCAAACCCGGAGATGGCACTCCACCCTTTTCCGGGCGAGAACCATGGACTTTGACTTGGAGGGGCTGATTCTCATCCCGGTCGCTTCACACTCGGCTGCGAACCGATCCAGTGAGAGCTGAAGATCCTGACCAGATGAATCCATAAAGGACCACATCATCTGCAAAAAGCAGAGACCTAATTCTGCAGCCACCAAACCGGATCCCTTCAACGCCTTGACTGCGCCTAGAAATTCTGTCCATAAAAGTTATGAACAGAATCGGTGACAAAGGACAGCCTTGGCGGAGTCCAAACCTCACTGGAAATGTGTCTAACTTACTGCCGAAAATGTGGATTAAGCTCTGACACTGATCGTACAGGAAGCGGACCGCCACAATCAGACAGTCCGATACCCCATACTCTCTGAGCACTCCCCACATGACTTTCCGGGGGACATGGTCGAATGCCTTCTCCAAGTCCACAAAGCACATGTATACTGGTTGGGCAAACTCCCATGCACCCTCAAGAACCCTGCCGAGAGTATAGAGCTGGTCCACAGTTCCACGACCATGACGAAAACCACACTGTTCCTCCTGAATCCGAGGTTCGACTATCCGGCGTAGCCTCCTCTCCAGTACATCTGAATATACCTTACCGGGAAGGCTGATGAGTATGATCCCACAATAGTTGGAACACACCCTCCGGTTCCCCTTCTTAAAGAGAGGAATCCAGAGGCACTGCCCCCGATGTCCACGCGATGCTGCAGAGTCTTGTCAACCAAGACAGCCCGACAGCATCCAGAGCCTTAAGGAACTCCGGGCGGCTCTCATATACCCCGGGGCCTTGCCGACGAGGAGCTTTTTATTACCTCAGCAACCTCACCCCCAGAAATAGGAGAGCCTACCACAGATTCCCTAGACACCGCTTCCTCATAGGAAGACGTGTTGGTGGGATTGAGGAGGTCTTCGAAGTATTCCCTCCACAGATCCACAACGTCCGCAGTCGAAGTCAGCAGAACACCATCCGCACCATACACGGTGTTGACAGTACACTGCTTCCCGTTCTTGAGGCGGCCGATGGTGGTCCAGAATTTATTCGAAAACGTCGGCTTCCATGGCTTCCCCAAACTCCTCCCATGTCCGAGTTTTTGTCTGCGCAACCGTTGAAGCCGCACACCGTTTGGCCAGTTGGTACCTGTCTGCTGCCTCCGGAGTCCTATGAGCCAAAAGAACCCGATAGGACTCTTTCTTCAGCTTGATGGCATCGCTTGCCGCCGGTGTCCACCAACGGGTTCTCGGATTACCGCCACGACAGGCACCAACTACCTTGCGGCCACAGCTCCAATCAGCTGCCTCGAAAATAGATGTGCGGAACATGGTCCACTCGGACTCAATCTCCCTCACCTTGAGTTCTTCCGGAGGTGGGAATTGAAACTCTCTCTGACAGGAGACTCTGCCAGACGATCCCAGCAGACCCTCACAATGCGTTTGGGCCTGCCAGGTCTGTCCGGCATCTTCCCCCACCATCGCAGCCAACTCACCACCAGGTGGTGATCGGTAGAAAGCTCCGCCCCTCTCTTCACCCGAGTGTCCAAAACATGAGGCCGCAAATCTGATGACACAACTACAAAGTCGATCATGGAACTGTGGCCTAGGGTGTCCTGGTGCCAAGTGCACATATGGACACCCTTATGTTTGAACATGGTGTTTGTTATGGACAAACTGTGACGAGCACAAAAGTCCAATAACAAAACACAACTCGGGTTCAAATCCGGGCCGCCATTCTTCCTAATCACGCCTCTCCAGGTTTCCCTGTTGTTGCCAACATGAGCATTAAAGTCCCCCAGTAGGACAAGTACTCCCTCGAGTGTACCCAAAAAGGGTGGGTACTCTGAACTGCTGTTTGGTGCGTAAGCACAAACAACAGTCAGGACCCGTCCCTCCACCCGAAGGCGGAGGGAGGCTACCCTCTCGTCCATTGGGTTGAGCTCCAACGTGCAGGCTTTCAGCCGGGAGGCAACAAGAATTGCCACCCCAGCCCGTCGCCTCTCACTGCCAGCAATGCCAGAGTGGAAGAGAGTCCAGCCCCTCTCGATATAAGTGGTTCCAGAGCCCTTGCTGTGCGTCGAAGTGAGTCAGACTCTATCCAGCCGGAACTTCTCCACTTCGCGCACTAGCTCAAGCTCCTTCCCCCCCAGTGAGGCGACGTTCCACGTCCCAAGAGCTAGCTTCTGTAGCCGAGGATCAGACCGCCGAGTGCCCTGCCGCCCAGCTCACATCGCACCCGACCTCCATGACCCCTGCAATGGGTGGTGAGCCCATTGGAGGGGTGACCCACGACTTGGCGGTCCGATCCTCGGCTACAGAAGCTAGCTCTTGGGACGTGGAACGTCACCTCACTGGGGGCAAGGAGCCTGACCTAGTGCGTGAAGTAGAGAAGTTCTGGCTGGAAATAGTCGGACTCCCTTCGACGCACAGCAAGGGCTTTGGAACCACTTCTATCGAGAGGGGATGGACTCTCTTCCACTCTGGCGTTGCCGGCATTCCCGGCCGCCAGGCACTCGCCATCGTGCCCCAACTCCGGGCCTGGCTCCAGAGGGGGGACCCGGTGACCCTCATCTGGGCGAGGGAAATCTGGGTCCATGATTTGTCTTCTTCATGAAGGTCTTCGAGCTGCTCTTTGTCTGATCCCTCACCTAGGACCTGTTTGTCTTGGGAGACCCTATCAGGGCGCATAAAGCCCCCGGACAACATAGTTCCTAGGATCATTGGGACACGAAAACTCCTCTACCACGATAAGGTGGCAGCTCAGAGAGGATAAAAATGTGATCAGTATTAATAATACTGATCAGATGAATAATAACAATAATACCAATGCCTACCTTGCATTCACAAATCGAAACAAGCTTATTTTTTTGCAGAGGCGATTCCAGGCTGCAGAGTGTGTAGGAAGAGAACGAGGCAGCAGCCAGGTTTTGGTAGCGTGGGATGTGCGGCGGCTCGGGGACGTGACACAAAATGCGAGCGATGAACCGCTCTCGACTCCGCGAGCGGCGAGTGCGGCGTCTCCTGCTGAGGAATCGTTTGTCTTGCAAAAACCCGCCAGTGAAAAGTGTGTTTCAGTAAAACTAGTCCAACAGGCAGAATTCATCCAAAAAGTTGCTTAAGTATATGTAACGGAGTACACTGGAATGTGTGTCTCATTCCTGTGAGAATCCTGCTGGTGACTGATGTGCTGCAATGCACTCAAACAACCAATAATACTGCATCATCTCTTCTTCTTTTCGGACTTTATATCATCAGCTTTTATATCACATCACACATGGGTCAGTTTCCTGAGAAGGAATTATTGTAAAACTGGGGGTGATGAATAGAGAATCCATACGAGTAGAAATAGCTTGAAGATGGAACGGCTCTTCTACGACCGTTTGAAAGCTCGAGAAGGCACCAACTGAAAAGTGAAGGTGTCTCTTGTCGCTCCGTCGATAATCCCGGAGCATGAGAGTAGGTGAGCCACGGTTGCCATGGCGATCACAATGAAGCTTTTGTCCGTATCAGATGCCCTTGTGCCTTCGACGGGATTTTTTTTTTCAAGGCTTTAGCTCGTACAATTGACCCGCATTTCCTCTTCTTTTTGTGTCGATTTGATCACAACGTAGCTTTTGTTTGCGGGTTCTCTTCAGTCGTTTATCTTCTAAACCAGTGGTCCCCAAACCCCGGGCTCGATTGGTACCGGGCCGCAGAATAATTTTTGTATTAATTTTTATTTTGAAAAATTGTATTTTAATTTTTTTAATTAAATCAACATAAAAAACTTAAATATAAAAAGATACACTTACAATTAGTGCACCAACCCAAAAAACCTCCCTTTTTCATGACAAAGAAAAAAATAAAAATAAAATAAAAATCCCTGCGGGACAAATTAACAAGCGTTGCAACAAAAACATTGGGGACCAATGTTCTAAACCACACTAAAGGGACACTTTTTTAATTTTTTTTGTAATTTTTGAAAATTTTAAATTAAAAAAAAAAACTTAACATAGATAAATGAAGAAAAAAATAATAATCTAAAAAAATATGTTTATTACGTTTTATTTTTTAATACATATTTGAAATAAAAAACTATACATATTATTTTGCATTAACTTGTAGTACATATTTTAAATAGATTAAATCAAAAAAATTAATACTACATGTTTTACTTTTTAGTTTTTTATTAATCTTTTAAATTTAAAAACAACTCAATGGTATAGCAACAAATAGATTGAAAAAATAATTCAAAAAGGAAAACTACATTTGCTACTTTTCAAATAAATCTGTAAAAGAACAACAATAATGTATCGAGAAAAAAATAAAACATGTTTATTGAAAAAAGGAAAACTGAATGTTTTTACTTTTTCAAATTAATATGTTTGATTAAAGAAAAACAATCATATAAATGAGTAAATACATTTTAAAAAGGAAACCTGCATTTGGTTGTATTTTTTATGAATTAATATAAAAAAAACAATAATATATATAAAAATAAATAAACAAATAAAGAAAGAAAAAACACATTTTTTACATGATCAATTTTTGGGGTATAAATCTTTTTAATAAGAAAAACAAAACATCAAGAAAATAATAATAATAATTAAAGAAAGGAAAACTATTATTTTCTTATTTTCTTACAAATATTTTTAAATATAATAATATATTCATCCATCCATTATTATATCAAATAAATATAACAAAAATAAATAGATTTATTTTTATTATTATTTTTTTTTACTTTTTTCTAAAAGGAAGGACACTGCAGCACTTGCAATGCGCGAACTCGTCCAAAAGATGGCGCCACAATACAAACAGTAACACACCTTTACAGTGTATTTGCTGGTTGTTGTTTTTTTAAATAATAATAAACTAAGCCGCAGGTATATTTAGATTTTTTATTTTGTCCGTATTTACATAGATGTTTTTATGTATATTTATGTACCTTTATGGTTTCGAAATAGTGTGTATAAAAGTACAACAACACAAAAAGAACACCATTTTATGTTAATTGTGCTAATACAGACACTCGTAAACATTTTAACATATTAGCTAATGCTAACAACACTAGCTCGATCACATTACGATAGCACGTCCAAATATGACATATCACATGGGACGGTTTCCTAAGTAGGAACAGTTTTAGTTGTATTGTAAAAACTTGAAGTGATGAATGAAGAATAGGAATCTGTATCCATGAGAATTTTTTAACACTGAATTTGTCTACGCTGATTTTTTTTCGACACAGATTTTTTTGTACTATGAGTTTTAAAACAATTTTTTTTTTTCAATGAAATCATAAGCATAATTTCATTTCAAGTTTGATGAAATTCAAATGCAAAAAATTCTGAGTGGAAGTCTCCTGGTGCCGACAGATCTTTCGTGAGCCCGGTAGACAGGTTGGAGAAAGTCTTTTATTTCTCATACACAAATATGGTGTCCTTTCCAGCAATATATATTTAAGACTTTTCAGTCCGGCGTGTCTCCGTTTGTGAGCTCTCTCTCTCTGTCTGTCTCCAACTCCAACCACATGTCTCAACCGGCTGCTGCTAACTAAGGCGACAGGTGCTTATATAACCGGTCCCAGCTGGGCAATCCACTCACCTGCCACCGGCTTCGAGGCCTGTCATTCCACTCCGCTAAGCGGCAGGCCCGCAGACCACGCTCTCCTCCACATTCAGTTACATAAATTCAGTTATGGATAAAATTAAACATTCTTGCCGCTATACTTCTACTCCGCGGTGAGTCAAAATGTTCTTTAGAATAATGTTAGTTCACTTTAGCAACATCGAAGACGTGTCTATTCAAAAGCCCATAGACATAATTTCTCATTTAGCATCGCTTTAAAACTAAATCATTCTGGCAGATTTATATCCGTATTTCTGAAACAACAGTACTTTTTTTTAGTTTATATTATAGCTGAACATTTTTCTAAAGATATATTATATACATAATATTTGTGTTTATATATTTTTGGGCCATTTATTGTGTTGTGTGCGCTTTTTAGATTGATGATTGTGACTTTTCAGTCACGTCCGTATCCTCTCTCTCCTCCTGCTCCCAGCCGCTTACTGTTAAAGACAACAGACGATTATATTAACACGTACCACCTGTGAAATCTAATCACCGTGTCTCGCCGTCAGCACTGCCACGTCCCCATCTGATGGTGCTCTGTCCTAAGCACCATGGACAGAGGCGGTGACATTTTCTACTGCAGGCCCGCAGACCACACCCACCTCCACATTTAGTTACATAAATTCAGTGATGGATAACATCAACATTATTTTTCCACTATATTTCTACTCCGTGGTGAGTCAAAATTTTAGTTAACTTTGGCAACATTGACGACGTGTCTCTTCAAAAGCCCATAGAGCTAATTTCTCATTTAGCATCGCTTTAAAACACCGTCAGTCTGGCAGATTTATATCCATATTTCTGAAACAACAATACTTTTTTTGTTTATATTATAGCCGAAGGTTTCCCACGGCTATACGATATAAATAATATTCATGTTTATATATTTTTGGGCCATTTATTGTGTTGTGTGTACTTTTCTTAGATTAATGATGAGGCCGTATATGAGTTTTGAATTATCTTCACTGCTGTAAGAAATATCAAAATGTTTATTTCCCCCTTGGAATATCAACCTATTGTTATTTTTTTATAATGTGTGTATATATATATGTATATATATACATATATATATATATATATATATACAAGCTTTGCATATTATCTGGAACACAAACACATGACTATCGGACACGTTTGATTGAACTTAACTGTATTTGGCATTGTAGTCTGTTTAATGTTTAAACCTAAATAAATAGTTCATTCAAATTTTTACATAACTTGTGGAATATTAATATATTATGTCTTAATATCTGATTACACATGTACTTAAACAGAGTTTTTTTGTTACTTATTTTTCTATGAACTCACTCAGGATTCCACAGCCAAATCTTTGTTTTGGTCGTGGTGACTTTATTGCTGCTAATTGGTTCCAGGTTTGGCCCCGGTTAAGGTTTGCATGAAGTCACCGACGGTCACAGATGCAGACAACATTTACAAATGTAAATTTGTGCATTTGTGGCGGCCCATAAACTCCTAATGCTATCCACTCACACCCGCGCGCATTACAACATAATAACAATAATCAAGTAACTGAACTGATTGAACATGAAAGTGGAGCGCATGTGACAATGTAAATTCCCCCGACAATGTATATATTTTATTGCAGATACACAACTCTCATATCTCCCGACAAACAGAACGCCAGCAGCTCTCCACTATTTTATACTACACTATTCAATGCTCCCACGGGGCTCCGTCACGTCTGAGTATTTTATCCGTGCTTTGGGTCCCATCCTTACGCCGCAGCTGTGCATAAACTTTAGTTTATATATACAGTGGGGCAAAAAAAGTATTTAGTCAGCCACCGATTGTGTAAGTTCTCCCACTTAAAATGATGACAGAGGTCTGTAATTTTCACCATATGTACACTTCAACTGTGAGAGACAGAATGTGAAAAAAAATCCAGAAATTCACATTGTAGGAATTTTAAAGAATTTATTTGTAAATTATGGTGGAAAATTAGTATTTGGTCAACCATTCAAAGCTCTCACTGATGGAAGGAGGTTTTGGCTCAAAATCTCACGATACATGGCCTCATTCATTCTTTCCTTAACACGGATCAATCGTCCTGTCCCCTTAGCAGAAAAACAGCCCCAAAGCATGATGTTTCCACCCCCATGCTTCACAGTAGGTATGGTGTTCTTGGGATGCAACTCAGTATTCTTCTTCCTCCAAACACGACGAGTTGAGTTTATACCAAAAAGTTCTACTTTGGTTTCATCTGACCACATGACATTCTTCCAATCCTCTGCTGTATCATCCATGTGCTCTCTGGCAAACTTCAGACGGGCCTGGACATGCACTGGCTTAAGCAGGGGGACACGTCTGGCACTGCAGGATTTGATTCCCTGTCGGTGTAGTGTGTTACTGATGGTAACCTTTGTTACTTTGGTCACAGCTCTCTGCAGGTCATTCACCAGGTCCCCCCCTTGTAGTTCTGGGATTTTTGCTCACCGTTCTCATGATCATTTTGACCGCACGTGATGAGAGCTTTTGTGGAGCCCCAGATGGAGGGAGATTATCAGTGGTCTTGTATGTCTTTCATTTTCTGATAATTGCTCCCACAGTTGATTTGTTCACACCAAGCTGCTTGCCTATTGTAGATTCACTCTTCCCAGTCTGGTTCAGGTCCACAATTATTTTCCTGGTGTCCTTCGACAGTTCTTTGGTCTTGGCCATATTAGAGTCTGTTTTAGGCTGTGTCTTTTACACGGATAACGAGTTCAAACAGGTTCCATTGATACAGGTAACAAGTGTAGGACAGAAGAACTTCTTAAAGTTCCATATATATAGAGTATATATATGGAAATACACTATATTGCTAAAAGTATTTGGTCACACATCCAAATGATCAGAATCAGGTGTCCTAATCACTTGGTGTAACAGGTGTATAAAATATCAAGCACTTAGGCAAACATTTGTGAAAGAATGGGCCGCTTTCAGTAATTTCCAGCATGGAACTGTCATAGGATACCACCTGTGCAAAAAAATCCAGTCGTTTGAATGTTCCTCGCTCCTAAATATTCCAAAGTCAACTGTCGGCTTTATTAGAAGAAGAATGGAAGAGTTTGGGAACAACAGCAACTCAGCCACGAAGTGGTAGGCCACGTAAACCGAGAGACAAGGGTCAGCAATGAGGTCGCCGACTTTCTGCGCAGTCAGTTGCTACAGAGCTCCAAACTTCATGTGACCTTCCAATTAGCCCACGTACAGTATGCAGAGAGCTTCTTGGAATGGGTTTTCATGGCCAAGCAAGACATTTGGTGCAGGAGAATATTATGGTGTGGGCTTATTTTTCAGGATTTGGCCTTTTATGAAAAGAACTTTGAACGCACCGGAGTACCAAAACATTTTGGAAAATCCATGCTCCCAACCTTGTGGGAACAGTTTGGAGGGGGCCTTTTCCTCTTCCAACATGACTGTGCACCAGTGCACAAAGAAAGGTCCATAAAGTCTGGTGTGGATGAACTTGACTGGCCTGCACAGAGTCCTGACCTGAACCCGATAGAACACCTTTTTGGATGAACTAGAACAAAGACTAAGAGCCAGGCCTTCTCGACCATTGTGGAAGTTTTTTATAAACACACTTTGCAAACTTTTGGGCAGCCTTCCCAGAAGAGTTTAAGCTGTAATAGCTGCAAAAGGCCGACATCCTATTGAACCCTATGTGTTAGGAATGGGATGGCACTTCAAGTTCATATGTGAGTCCAGGCATGGGTGGCCAGAGAGCTTCATGGAATGGGTTTCCATGGCTGAGCAAGAAATTTGGTGCAGGAGAATATTATGGTGTGGGCTTATTTTTCAGGATTTGGCCTTTTATGAAAACGCTCCAGAGTACCAAAACATTTTGGAAAATTCCATGCTCCCAACCTTGTGGGAACAGTTTGGAGGGAGCCTCTTCCTCTTCCAACATGACTGTGCACCAGTGCACAAAGCAAGGTCCATAAAGACATGGATGACAGAGTCTGGTGTGGATGAACTTGACTGGCCTGCACAGAGTCCTGACCTGACCCCGATAGAACACCTTTTTGGATGAACTAGAACAAAGACTAAGAGCCAGGCCTTCGCAAACTTTTGGGCAGCCTTCCCAGAAGAGTTTAAGCTGTAATAGCTGCAAAAGGCCGACATCCTATTGAACCCTATGGGTTAGGAATGGGATGGCACTTCAAGTTCATTTATGTGAGTCAAGGCACATACTTGACATACAGTCAGCTTTCGGTCCCCAATGTTTTTCTTAGCCCTGCAGTGAAAAAGTTAGGACATCCCCGATTTAACTGATCCACACCTTATCTACTAACTGCTAACTGTGAGTAATAAAAGAACTACGATAAGGAGCCAGTTCTTCAAATGGTTCTTTTGAAACAAACAAACAAACATACATATACTGTACATATACATTTACTGTACAAACATTCATATACACATTCTGTTCATATACAAGTACATATACATACGTACACTCATGCACATAATCATGTTTCATCAAACTTATATCAACGTTGTTGCCCTAGGGTAACACAAGGCATATTGATAGAGCTTAAAACATTGTTACTAGAACAATCTACAAGATTAATATAGGTTGCCTCTCTCTCTTCCCTTTCATCTTTCGGTATTCCTTCTTCTTTTTTTGTTTTACTTTTTTTTTTCATTTATTTATTTATTTTTGTATCATCTTTCTAGCTATCATTATGTATACGTATCGTTGCATTTGAACGACTTTATTGTTGATAATAGAGGTAAACTATTGGTTTTGTTCATGATCAATAGCGCTTTTTCTATTGGTATTTGTATTGCTCCAGTTTTAGTGTAAAAATGCTCATTGTCATTACTATATTATTTATTTCACTAACTGCTTCTTTGCTATCACTTTTACGATCATATTTGTACATATTATGTATGTGCTGGTGTTGTTCTATTGTTGTTGTTGTTATTGTTGTATTTGCTGTTGTTTTTGTCTCTCTGTCTAATCCCCCTCTTATCCCCTCAATTTCCCCCTCTCTCTTCCTTTTTTTCTCTTTCTATCCGCTCCTGCACCAAATGATAATATGAATACATTTAATAAAGTCACATTCAAATAAGACAACAAGAGAAGTATCCTACACTTCTCTTTTGTAAAGTAAATCTGAACATCAACTATATGATTTGCCTGAGAAGCTGGACAGGACAAAAAAAAAAAAATTTTAAAAATGAAAGGAACGGCGCCACAAAGTTTGTCTCCCTTCAAACAAGTCCCAACCCGGTTGCAAACTTAGCTACTGGATTGCGACCCTCTTCCTGTCCCCACCTCGCCGCCATCCTACATTGTCAGATTGAAAATATATAGAATCCCCGACGTCTGTTGTGATGTTTCTCTTGGTACTTTATGTAAAAAAAAAAAAAAAAAAAACTGCCTCCGCCCCTGGCTCGAGAAGGGCACTTGTTTACAGGAGAAGGTGGCAGTCAATACTGACATAATCATCCTGCGACATAAATCATATCAGCACCGCTTGGCCCCCGGGCGACACTTCTGTGGCTCGGCTCCAACGCCCTCGCTGCCAATCACCCGAGAGTGACGGATAACAGAGCGCGGTTACTTACAACTGTCACTGGGGCGGCGTGATATTGGGATGATTTCTACTGTGAGTAATGTGCTGATGGATCGGTTTTTCTACACGTTTGTAGCAAGCCGACCGATAACTGCTGTCAGGGAATTCGCCGCGATTGGACGTGAGGCCGCTTGTTTGCTTTGCGCGGCGTGCGCTGTCGTTGTGAATGTTGTTCACGTATCGCCCGTGTAAGTCGCCTCATGTAAAAATGTAAACGTTCATGTTGCTGTGATTAAAAAAAAAAAAAAAAAGGCGTGTCCAAAGTGCAGCCCGAGGCCCCAGCTTATTTGTTAATGGACCCCGGCCCATTCTAAAAAAATACTATAATAAAAATTTTAAAGGGGAACATTCTCACCAGACCTATGTAAGCGTCAATATATACCTTGATGTTGCAGAAAAAAGACCATATATTTTTTGAACCGATTTCCGAACTCTAAATGGGTGAATTTTGGCGAATTAAACGCCTTTCTGTTTATCGCTCTTTTTGCGATGACGTCAGAACGTGACGTCTCCGAGGTAATACAGCCGCCATTTTCATTTTCAACACATTACAAACACCGGGTCTCAGCTCTGTTATTTTCCGTTTTTTCGACTATTTTTTTTTAACTTTGGAGACATCATGCCTCGTCTGTGTGTTGTCGGAGGGTGTAACAACACTAACAGGGAGGGATTCAAGTTGCACCACTGGCCTGAAGTTGCGAAAGTGTCTGCCGCCAGACCCCCATTGAATGTGCCGGAGTGTCTCCACATTTTACCGGCGATGACAGACATGGCACAGAGATGTATGGATAACCTGCAGATGCATTTGCAACAATAATGTCAACGAAATCACAAAGGTGAGTTTTGTTGATGTTGACTTATGCGCTAATCAGACATATTTGGTTGCGATGTTGACTGCCAGCTAATTGATGCTAACATGCTACGCTAATCGACGCTAACATGCTATTTACCGGCAGTGCTAAAGCAGACATGGCAGAGAGATGTATGGATAACCTGCAGATGCATTTGCAACGATAAAGTCAACGAAATCACAAAGGTGAGTTTTGTTGATGTTGACTGCCAGCTAATCGATGCTAACATGCTATTTACCGGCGGTGCTAAAGCAGACATGGCACAGAGATGTATGGATAACCTGCAGATGCAGTTGCAACGATAAAGTCAACGAAATCACATAGGTGAGTTTTGTTGATGTTGACTGCCAGCTAATCGATGCTAACATGCTATTTACCGGCGGTGCTAAAGCAGACATGGCACAGAGATGTATGGATAACCTGCAGATGCAGTTGCAACGATAAAGTCAACGAAATCACAAAGGTGAGTTTTGTTGATGTTGACTGCCAGCTAATCGATGCTAACATGCTACGCTAATCGATGCTAACATGCTATTTACCGGTGGTGCTAAAGCAGACATGGCCCAGAGATGTATGGATAACCTGCAGATGCATTTGCAACGATAAAGTCAACGAAATCACAAAGGTGAGTTTTTTTATGTTGACTGCCAGCTAATCGATGCCAACATGCTATGCTAATCGATGCTAACATGCTATTTACCGGCGGTGATAAAGCAGACATTGCACAGAAATGTATGGATAACCTGCAGATGCATTTGCAACTATAAAGTCAACGAAATCACAAAGGTGAGTTTTGTTGATGTTGACTGCCAGCTAATCGATGCTAACATGCTATGCTAATTGACGCTAACATGCTATTTACCGGCAGTGCTAAAGCAGACATGGCACAGAGATGTATGGATAACCTGCAGATGCATTTGCAACGATAAAGTCAACGAGATCACAAAGGTGAGTTTTGTTGATGTTGACTTATGTGCTAATCAGACATATTTGGTTGCGGCGTGATTGCCAGCTAATCGATGCTAACATGCTATTTACCGGCGGTGCTAAAGCAGACATGACACAGAGATATATGGATAACCTGCAGAGGCATTTGCAACGATAAAGTCAACGAAATCACAAAGGTGAGTTTTGTTGATGTTGACTGCCAGCTAATCGATGCTAACATGCTACGCTAATCGATGCTAACATGCTATTTACCGGTGGTGCTAAAGCAGACATGGCACAGAGATTTATGGATAACCTGCAGATGCATTTGCAACAATAAAGTCAACGAAATCATAAAGGTGAGTTTTGTTGATGTTGACTTATGTGCTACTCAGACATATTTGGTTGCGGCGTGATTGCCAGCTAATCGATGCTAACATGCTATTTACCGGCGGTGCTAAAGCAGACATGACACAGAGATATATGGATAACCTGCAGATGCATTTGCAACTATAAAGTCAACGAAAACACAAAGGTGAGTTTTGTTGATGTTGACTGCCAGCTAATCGATGCTAACATGCTATGCTAATCGACGCTAACATGCTATTTACCGGCAGTGCTAAAGCAGACATGGCACAGAGATGTATGGATAACCTGCAGATGCATTTGCAACGATAAAGTCAACAGAATCACAAAGGTGAGTTTTGTTGATGTTTACTGCCAGCTAATCGATGCTAACATGCTATTTACCGGCGGTGCTAAAGCAGACATGGCACAGAGATGTATGGATAACCTGCAGATGCATTTGCAACGATAAAGTCAACGAAATCACAAAGGTGAGTTTTTTTTATGTTGACTGCCAGCTAATCGATGCCAACATGCTATGCTAATCGATGCTAACATGCTATTTACCGGCGGTGCTAAAGCAGACATGGCAGAGAGATGTATGGATAACCTGCAGATGCATTTGCAACGATAAAGTCAACGAAATCACAAAGGTGAGTTTTTTTTTATGTTGACTGCCAGCTAATCGATGCCAACATGCTATGCTAATCGATGCTAACATGCTATTTACCGGCGGTGATAAAGCAGACATTGCACAGAGATGTATGGATAACCTGCAGATGCATTTGCAACTATAAAGTCAACGAAATCACAAAGGTGAGTTTTGTTGATGTTGACTGCCAGCTAATCGATGCTAACATGCTATGCTAATTGACGCTAACATGCTATTTACCGGCAGTGCTAAAGCAGACATGGCACAGAGATGTATGGATAACCTGCAGATGCATTTGCAACGATAAAGTCAACGAGATCACAAAGGTGAGTTTTGTTGATGTTGACTTATGTGCTAATCAGACATATTTGGTTGCGGCGTGATTGCCAGCTAATCGATGCTAACATGCTATTTACCGGCGGTGCTAAAGCAGACATGACACAGAGATATATGGATAACCTGCAGAGGCATTTGCAACGATAAAGTCAACGAAATCACAAAGGTTAGTTTTGTTGATGTTGACTGCCAGCTAATCGATGCTAACATGCTATGCTAATCGATGCTAACATGCTATTTACCGGTGGTGCTAAAGCAGATATGGCACAGAGATGTATGGATAACCTGCAGATGCATTTGCAACAATAAAGTCAACGAAATCACAAAGATGAGTTTTGTTGATGTTGACTTATGTGCTACTCAGACATATTTGGTTGCGGCGTGATTGCCAGCTAATCGATGCTAACATGCTATTTACCGGCGGTGCTAAAGCAGACATGACACAGAGATATATGGATAACCTGCAGATGCATTTGCAACTATAAAGTCAACGAAAACACAAAGGTGAGTTTTGTTGATGTTGACTGCCAGCTAATCGATGCTAACATGCTATGCTAATCGACGCTAACATGCTATTTACCGGCAGTGCTAAAGCAGACATGGCACAGAGATGTATGGATAACCTGCAGATGCATTTGCAACGATAAAGTCAACAAAATCACAAAGGTGAGTTTTGTTGATGTTTACTGCCAGCCAATCGATGCTAACATGCTATTTACCGGCGGTGCTAAAGCAGACATGGCACAGAGATGTATGGATAACCTGCAGATGCATTTGCAACGATAAAGTCAACGAAATCACAAAGGTGAGTTTTTTTTTATGTTGACTGCCAGCTAATCGATGCCAACATGCTATGCTAATCGATGCTAACATGCTATTTACCGGCGTTGATAAAGCAGACATTGCACAGAAATGTATGGATAACCTGCAGATGCATTTGCAACTATAAAGTCAACGAAATCACAAAGGTGAGTTTTGTTGATGTTGACTGCCAGCTAATCGATGCTAACATGCTATGCTAATCGACGCTAACATGCTATTTACCGGCGGTGCTAAAGCAGACATGGCACAGAGATGTATGGATAACCTGCAGATGCATTCGCAACTATATTAGGTTTCCTTTCACCCATATTTAATGCGAAAAAACACTTGCCAATCCAAGGATTTAAGTTGCTCCAGTGTCACAAGATGCGAAAGTCCTGATCGTTTGGTCCGCACATTTTACCGGCGATGCTAACGCAGCTATCCGGCCATGCTATGGCTATGAATAGCGTCAATAGCTTTTCGCTCAATAGCTTCAGTTTCTTCTTCAATACTTTCATACTCCAACCATCCGTTTCATTACATGGTTAATCCGTTGAATCGCTTAAGTCGCTGAAATCCGAGTCTGAATCCGAGCTAATGTCGCTATATTTTGCTGTGGTATTCGCCGTTGTTTGTTTACATTGGCAGCACTGTATGACGTCACAGGGAAATGAATAGTCGCATCGCAAATAGCGAAAATCAAGCACTTTAAAGTTTTTTTTAGGGATATTCGGGGACCGGTAAAATTTTGAAAAATAATTCAAAAAATACAACAAGCCACTGGGAACTAATTTTTATTGTTTTCGACCCTTTTGAAATTGTGATAATGTTCCCCTTTAAGCATAAAAGAGTAAACAGGGACATGTAACAAGAAAAAATAATTCCTCAGAGCATTTATTTCCATTTCCAAAGCAATTAACTTCCGACTTCTGGCAACAAATGTGTCCGTACTTTGTGTTCTAATCCTGGCAGTCTTGGTAACAGACGACAAAGACGACTATTTTTGGAGAAATGAGGTTTTACAACCTTATCTTTTTGAAGCTGAATATACGGAGGATGAACTGCTGCTCATAGAAGCGAGCACATGAGTTGAAAGTAGGGCTGGGCAATATATTGATGTATACGATATATCGCAGGTTTGTCTCCGTGCGATATAGAAAATGACTATACCGTAATATTCGAGTATACGTTCTAACGCAGATGTATTTAGCTGCGGGCATTACACTACAGGCTCTTCTCACTCTTTCCTGTCTCACAGACAAGCAGGCGCACAAACTTACACTGGTCACATAACTGTCACGTCATACATCACATACGTATACGCCCTCGCCCAGCAGAGAGGTAGCAGACTGCGTAACGTTAGCTGTGATGCTAACGTAGCTGTACGAGTGGTAATACGAGAGAAAGAAGGTGCGAATCTGGTAACAAATTAAGGAAGACTTCATTCCCAGTAAAAACCGCAAGGGGTCCATCGTCCGGCAGTAGTTCGGCTTCAAGTGGGAATATGTCGAACAGACAACCGTAATTTGTCAAGTGTGGGGCAAAAGCGTTGCTATAAAAAGTAGCATTACTGCTAGCATCATTTGAAAAGTCACTCACGAGAGTATGAAGAGAATTTCATAACCTTAGTAACATACCACATAGTGAAGGACGAATACTATTTGATTTCCATTTATGCAGCTCATTTTTATTTGACACTTAAAATGTCTCCGACAATCTTGCACTTTCTGTTTTGGAAATGGCATTAATGTTTGTGCCATTGCTTAATAACTTTAATAAATACACTTTCGATCAATTGACTTAGTTGTGATTTCCCTCTCTGCATGAAAGTTTAAAAGTAGCATATTAAAGTATTAAAAAGAACGTTTTAATGTAGACACAAAATCATCATACTGCTGTCATTATATGTATCAAGTGTTCATTCAAGGCCAAGGCAAAGTATCATAATATATATTGTAAATCGCGATATGGCCTAAAAATATCGAGATATTAAAAAAAGGCCATATCGTCCAGCCCTAGTTGAAAGTGTCTTTGATGATATAAATGTATGGTTTTTCGACATAAATGGAGTGCTTAACCGTAGCATGGCGATACTACGCTAGAAAAAGTGTTCCTCAGTGTTTGCTTTTACAATTGTCAGGCTTGCCCCTGACAGTTTGTCTATGTTTTAGTTGTTTCCTCTGCATTTGTCTGTTTCCTGTGTTTAGTATTTCCTGTCCTTAGTTCCTGTCTCGTGCTCTTATTTTGTCAGCTTCCTGTCTTGTTCCCTGAGTGCTGTGTTCCTCCTCAGTGTGTTTAGTATGTCCTGTCCTTAGTTCCTGTCTAGTGCTCTTATTTTGTCAGCTTCCTGTCTTGTTCCCTGAGTGCTGTGTTCCCCCTCAGCTGCGGCTGATTGGCATCTGGCCACACCCGTTGCCAATCAGCCGGCTCCTCTTTGTACCTCCTTTGTCTTGTGTCAGTTGCTGGATCATTGTATTGTCTTGTCGATGTCACGTCTAGTCGCTCTTGTGATGTGTTATCGCTCCTGTCGTGTCGTACCTTGTCCTTGCAGCGTAGCGGTAAGCTATATACAGTTGATGTTTGTAGCTTACTGTTTTTTGTTCCCTGCTTCCGTTTTATTTTTCATTATTCAAGTACGACTTCTGTTTGCCTGTTCGCTACCCGCTAGCTTCCACGCTAAGCTCCTGTTCGTTATTTTCTAGCTCCCAGGCTAGCTCCTTTTGTTTGATTATCCGCCTCGTGCGCGCTTTGTGTTTGTACCCTTTTGGTTTTGGTTTTGTCTTAGTATTTAATTAAATCAGGTTTTCTCATTCCATGCCTGCCTCCATCTCTGCATCTTGGGGTTCGTCATCAAATAACTCTGACAACAATAACAAAGTCGCTACAGCTTGGTTATTATACAGGTAACAGATCGTAAATGAAGGATTGTTGATGCTATTTTAATTAATTTTTAAAGTGATTTAGAGGTAAAATTGAATGCTAACATTAGCTGTGTCGCTAGCCACCAAGAATGAGCTGATCTTTACATGTTAAAATGCAAGAAAAAATACAAAACCTTTTGTCTTCTTGTCTCTCATGATAATTGTGAACGATAGGCAAAATTAAAAAAAGATACCTTTTAAAGAAAATTTTATGAATTGGATCGATAAACACAAATTGTTTTTAACACCATAGGAACAAGTAGAAAATAAAATAATGTGCTTCCGTCGTCAAAAAAACAAGTAACCAAAAACAACAAACGGTTGTTGCGTCTTTTGAAATAAGAGGTGCAAAAAAAAAAAAAAAGATACATAACGCCAAAGAAAAATATTAAATTAAGGTAAAATTTGAGGTCCTGTGCATGAACTGTCTTATTCTTTAATTCCCTCAATGTGAGGAACTAAAGAAAAATGCTACTGTCCGCCCTGCCTGATTTATGGCGCTGCCGAGTGTTGCAATGTAAACAATGCATTATTTATAGTCAAGCCGGAAGATGACTATCATAAACAATCTCTCGGCCCAGTAGTGTTGATGTAAATTACCGTGTTGCACGTGGTAGCAACGCCAGATGGCGTGTTTTGAATTCAACTCCTGAATTGCCAACATTTGCAAACATCATCGAACTTTTGCAAACATCATCAGAGATTAAGTGTTAACTTCTTCTTAATTCCTTTTCAAATCTGTAAAAAAAAATTAAAAAACTATTAATAAAAAAAGAAAGTCTGTTTGTTTTTTTCCCGTTTTTTATTCTCCATTGTTTTCCTTTTGTTATAATGGCTGTTAAGACTGCAGCACTGTATAGGATCAGGCTTGCTCTGTTTTTTTTTTTTTTTTGCATATTTTAAATTTAAAAATATATATAAAAACTAATCAAATTAAATTATCTACAATTACACAAGCAAGTAGTGGCTCTGGGTTGTTTTTTGTTTCATCACACACTTAATGTCAGGGACATGCCCCTGCTTTCTCTTCCCGCATCGTGGCCAGGCGCCTACAAGGCTGCAGGCAAACACTAATCAGCGCACTTGGTCACAATTAGGGCAGATGACATAAAGACCAGTGGACCCGAAGATCCAGTGCCAGAACATAGTTCACTCCATGTCTTCTCCCGTCTCTGGCTTCCCTCCTCGTACCTGCTCTCTGTTCTTTCCCTCTGCCCGTGTCTTATATGTCCTCTGTGTTACCCGCATTGTTCCCTCCATATCCAGCGCCTCGTTTCCTTGGACTTCCCTTCAGACTTTGGACTGCTTCAATCCAATCCTATCCACTTTTTTATATAGCACATTTAAACTACAAAGTTCTGCACAACAATATTAAAACGATATTCAAATATTATCCGTAGCTCCACCAATGACTGAATAAAACCAAAAAATAAATAAATATAAAACCAACAAAAGAATATATATATAAATAAATATCATTAAAAACACAGAGGAGGACAGAGGACCACACAACTCACGTAGTGTTAAAAGCCAAAGAATAAAAGTGGATTTTAACTTACTTACTTACTTAGGCCTTAGTATTCCCTGAGGAACATAGGCCACCGACGAAAGCCTTCCATCCATTCCGGTCTTGAGCCCTTCGGTCGAGTTGTTGCCATGACAGCCCATCAGCCCTCATCTCCTGTTCCGTGCTTCTTCTACAGGTTGTTCTTGGTCTCCCTCTGTTTGTTTTTCCCTGTGGGTTCCATGTTAGTGCCTGTTTGGTGATTGATTTATTGGGTTTTCTGAGTGTGTGGCCTATCCAGCTCCACTTCCTTCTCCTGATTTGCAGTTCCACTGGTTCTTGTTTGGAGAGTTCCCACAGGATGGCATTGGTGATGGTGTCTGGCCGGTAGACTCCTGGGACCTGACGGAGGCAACGGTTTACGAATGATTGGAAGTTTAGTGAGTATGATGCTATTGTTGGTTTTCTCTGTTTCTGATCCGTAAAGCAGGATGGATTTGACATTTGAGTTAAATATTTTCAGCTTGGTTTTGAGAGATATGCCTTTTGCTCTCCATATTTTGTTTAGCATGTTGAATGATGTTCTTGCTTTCCCTATTCTGGATTTGACATCTTCATCTCAATCAATCAATGTTTATTTATATAGCCCTAAATCACAAGTGCCTCAAAGGGCTGCACAAACCACAACGACATCCTTGGTAGGGCCCACATAAGGGCAAGGAAAAACTCACCCCAGTGGGAGGTCGACAATAATGACTATGAGAAACCTTGGAGAGGACTGGATATGTGGGCAACCCCCCACTCCCCCAACCTCCCCCACCCCACTCCAGGGGACCGAAAATAATGGATATCAGGCGTATCTAATTTGATATTGTGAAAGTCCAATCCATAGCGGATCCAACGCAACCGTGAGAATCAAGTCCAAAGTGATCCAACACAGCAGCGAGAGTCCCATCCAAAGTGGAGCCAGCAGGAAACCATCCCAAGCGTAGGCGGATCAGCAGCGCAAAGATGTCCCCAACCGATACACAAGCGAACGGTCCATCCTGGGTCCCGACTCTGGACAGCCAATACTTCATCCATGGCCACTCGGACCAGACCCCCTCCACAAAGGAGGGGGGGACACAGGAGAAAAAGAAAATAAACGGCAGATCAACTGGTCTAAAAAGGGGGTCTATTTAAAGGTTAGAGTATACAAATGAGTTTTAAGGTGACGTTCAGTCTTCTAGCTGTCCATAACGTTCCTACTCGTTGTGGAGGGGGGCGTGGTCGGAGAGGGGTGTGCTTTGGAACATGGCTGACTGGTGATTAGATTGCCCAGCTGGGACTAGTTGTCTCATCACCTGATATTCTTATCAGTATGAATCAATCAATCAATGTTCATTTATATAGCCCTAAATCACTAGTGTCTCAAAAGGCTGCACAAACCACAACACAAACCACTACAACATCCTTGGTAGGCCCACATAAGGGTGCAATGGATGTCGAGCGTGTCTAACATGATACTGTGATAGTTCAATCCATAGTGGATCCAACACAGCCGCGAGAGTTCAGTCCAAAGCTGATCCAATACAGCAGCGAGAGTCCCGTCCACACCGGAGCCAGCAGGAAACCATCCCAAGCGGAGGCGGATCAGCAGCGCAGCGATGTCCCCAGCCGATACACAAGCGAGCGATCCATCCTGGGTCCGGACTCTGGACGAGCGGTTCCTCCTGGGTCCCGACTCTGGACAGCCAGTACTTCATCCATGGCGATCGGACCGGACCCCCTCCACAAGGGAGAGTGGGACATAGGAGAAAAAGAAAAGAAACGGCAGATCAACTGGTCCAAAAAGGGAGTTTATTTAAAGGCTAGAGTATACAAACGAGTTTTAAGGTGAGACTTAAATGCTTCTACTGAGGCGGCATCTCGAACTTTTACCGGGAGGGCATTCCAGAGTACTGGAGCCCGAGATGAAAATGCTCTATAGCCCGCAGATTTTTTTGGGCTTTGGGAATCACTAATAAGCCGGAGTCCGTTGAACGCAGATTTCTTGCCGGGACATATGGTACAATACAATCGGCAAGATAGGCTGGAGCTAGACCGTGTAGTATTTTATACGGAAGTAGTAAAACCTTAAAGTCACATTTTAAGTGCACAGGAAGCCAGTGCAGGTGAGCCAGTACAGGCGTAATGTGATCAGACTTTCTTGTTCTTGTCAAAAGTCTAGCAGCCGCATTTTGTACCAACTGTAATCTTTTAATGCTAGACATGGGGAGACCCGAAAATAATACGTTACAGTAATCGAGACGAGACGTAACAAACGCATGGATAATGATCTCAGCGTCTTTAGTGGACATAATGGAGCAAATTTTAGCGATATTACGGAGATGAGAGAAGGCCGTTTTAGTAACGCTTTTAATGTGTGACTCAAAGGAGAGAGTTGGGTCGAAGATAATACCCAGATTCTTTACCGGGTCGCCTTGTTTAATTGTTTGGTTGTCGAATGTTATAGTAGTATTATTAAATAGATAATAATCTGCCCCTCCATCTACACTGATTATGCTCCCCTAATATGTAAAACTGACTGCTTCATCTAATTGATTGTGGTCCATTGTTATTGGTGTATTGTTCTTGTTACGCATGACCTTTGTTTTTTGTGAATTGATCTTAAGCCCAAGAAATGCAGAAGCTATTTGTAGTTTTTGTGATTTGTCCTGCCTCTGTTGGTGAGTCTGAGCCAAGAGAGCTAGATAGTCTGCAAAGTCTAGGTCCTCCAGTTGTTTGGTAAGGCTCCCCTGTATGCCGGTTTTGCTGTTTTTGGTTGTTTGGTTCATGGTCCAGTCAATACAGAGGAAAAGGAAAGGGGAAGGCAGACATCCTTGCCGCACCCCAGTCAGGACCTCGAAGGCCACCAATGGGTTATCCGTCTTGAAGAACACGACATCGCATCCCTTGGTAGGTGCTCTTGATGATGTTGATGAGCTTCGGTGGGATGCCATAGTGTGCCATCACCTTCCACGGTGTCTCACGGTCGACACTGTCAAACGCCTTTTTAAAGTCTACGAAATCAATATATACCGGTGAGTTCCATTCCATGGGTTGTTCTATTATAATCCTGAGGGAGGAAAGTTGGTCAGCACAAGATCTTCCATTTCTGAAACCAGCCTGGTTTTCCCCTCAGTTGTGCATCGACCAATTTCCGCATCCTTTCTAGTAGTATGTGGTTGAGCACCTTCCCTGGCGTTGAGAGGAGCATAATTCCCCTGTAGTTTTTACACTCCCTGAGGTCTCCTTTCTTGGGGATCTTCATGATGTTGCCATCTCTCCAGTCTGATGGGACTTTGTCTTCCTCCCAGATAGCTTGCATGAGATGGAAAAGCATGCCGGAGGATGTTCTGATACCCGCTCTGAGACCTTCTGCTGGTAGCTCATCCGGCCCTTCTGCCTTTCCTGCTCTCAGGGCTTTGATGGCCTTCCTGATTTCCAGTTTATTTCAAGCATGATTGGAGCTGGTGGAATATCTGCAGTCGGTTGAGGGGGCTCTCTGTTGAGTAGGTCTTGAAAGGGATCAGTCCATCTCTGGAGTTGATCTTCCTTGGTTGTGAGGAGTGTACCATTTGTGTCTTTAATACGCATTCGGGCTTGTTTGAATTTGCCGGTGAGCATCTTTGTGGTTAAATAGAGTTCTTTCAGATTATTCTTTCCTGCTACCGTACTAAATCCTCGACACTCTTCTTCACATCCTTATTTACTACTTTATATTTTCTTTCTGCTGCTGCCTTTCCTGCTCTCGTTCTGCATCTGTTAACTACTTCCTTTTTTTTCCCCTTCTCTCACTAACTTTCTTGTGGGTTTCTGTGGATCAATCAATCAATCAATCAATGTTTATTTATATAGCCCCAAATCACAAATGTCTCAAAGGACTGCACAAATCATTACGACTACAACATCCTCGGAAGAACCCACAAAAGGGCAAGGAAAACTCACACCCAGTGGGCAGGGAGAATTCACATCCAGTGGGACGCCAGTGACAATGCTGACTATGAGAAACCTTGGAGAGGACCTCAGATGTGGGCAGCCCCCCCCTCTCTAGGGGACCGAAAGCAATGGATGTCGAGCGGGTCTAACATGATACTGTGAAAGTTCAATCCATAGTGGCTCCAACACAGCCGCGAGAGTTCAGTTCAAGCGGATCCAAGACAGCAGCGAGAGTCCCGTCCACAGGAAACCATCTCAAGCGGAGGCGGATCAGCAGCGTAGAGATGTCCCCAACCGATACAGGCGAGCGGTCCATCCTGGGTCCCGACGAGCGGTCCATCCTGGGTCTCGACTCTGGACAGCCAGTACTTCATCCATGGTCATCGGACCGGACCCCCTCCACAAGGGAGGGGGGGACATAGGAGAAAGAAAAGAAGCGGCAGATCAACTGGTCTAAAAAGGAGGTCTATTTAAAGACTAGAGTATACAGATGAGTTTTAAGGTGAGACTTAAATGCTTCTACTGGATAGGCAAGGTTTGTTTGTAGACGTTTTTCTCCCTACCACTTCTGCACATGTCTCCTTCCATGTGGTCTTCAAACCTTCCCAAATCCCGTTTACAGTTCCTGGTGCTTGTGTTGTCTGGTCCTGTAGTGTTTGAAACCGGTTGTGTAATGTGACTTGGTATAGTTCCAAGGTGCCTATATCTTGGAAATTGTTGTATGTTGAATTTGATCCTCCCTCCTTTTTGTGTAATGCATTTCAATTTCAACTGGAACCTTGCTGTGCCTAGGTTGTGGTCGGATGCAGCGTCAGCTCCTCTTCTCGCTCTGAAATCAAGCAGTGAGCGCCTGAATTTCCGGCTAATGCAGATGTGATCAATCTGGTTTTCAGTTGTGCGGTTGGCAGAAACCCATGTTGCTTTGTGGATGTCCTTGTGTGGGAAAATGGAACCTCCAATAACCAAGCTGTTGTCTGCACATGCTGTACCAAACCTTTGTCCGTTTACATTCATTGTTCCAAGCCCTTGCGTTCCCATTATCAGCCCATAGCCATTGTTATTTCCTCCTACGGTATTTTCGCATTCATCTCCCCCATTAAAACCATTATGTCCTTTTCTTTCTTTTTCTGAAGAATGTGGTATAGAAGATTGTATAAGTTGTTACGACAACTACAGTTGGTACAAAATGCGGCTGCTAGACTTTTGACAAGAACAAGAAAGTTTGATCACATTACGCCTGTACTGGCTCACCTGCACTGGCTTCCTGTGCACTTAAGATGGGACTTTAAGGTTTTACTACTTACGTATAAAATACTACACGGTCTAGCTCCATCCTATCTTGCCGATTGTATTGTACCATATGTCCCGGCAAGAAATCTGCGTTCAAAGGACTCCGGCTTGTTAGTGATTCCCAAAGCCCAAAAAAAGTCTGCGGGCTATAGAGCGTTTTCCGTTCGGGCTCCAGTACTCTGGAATGCCCTCCCGGTAACAGTTCGAGATGCCACCTCAGTAGAAGCATTTAAGTCTCACCTTAAAACTCATTTGTATACTCTAGCCTTTAAATAGACTCCCTTTTTAGACCAGTTGATCTGCCGTTTCTTTTCTTTTTCTTCTATGTCCCACTCTCCCTTGTGGAGGGGGTCCGGTCCGATCCGGTGGCCATGTACTGCTTGCCTGTGTATCGGCTGGGGACATCTCTGCGCTGCTGATCAGCCTCCGCTTGGGATGGTTTCCTGCTGGCTCCACTTTGGATGGGACTCTGGCTGCTGTGTTGGATCCACTTTGGACTTGATTCCCACGGTTGCGTTGGCTCCGCTATGGATTGGACTTTCACAATATCAAATTAGATCCGCCTGATATCCATTCTTTTCGGTCCCCTGGAGTGGGGTGGGGGAGGTTGGGGGAGTGGGGGGGTTGCCCACACATCCGGTCCTCTCCAAGGTTTCTCATAGTCATTATTGTCGACCTCCCACTGGGGTGAGTTTTTCCTTGCCCTTATGTGGGCCCTACCAAGGATGTCGTTGTGGTTTGTGCAGCCCTTTGAGGCACTTGTGATTTAGGGCTATATAAATAAATATTGATTGATTGAGATGAAGATGTCAAATCCAGAATAGGGAAAGCAAGAACATCATTCAACATGCTAAACAAAATATGGAGAGCAAAAAACATATCTCTCAAAACCAAGCTGAAAATATTTAACTCAAATGTCGAATCCATCCTGCTGTACGGATCAGAAACATAGAAAACCAACAATAGCATACTCACTAAACTTCAGACATTCGGAAACCGTTGCCTCCGTCAGGTCCCAGGAGTCTACCGGCCAGACACCATCACCAATGCCATCCTGTGGGAACTCTCCAAACAAGAACCAGTGGAACTGCAAATCAGGAGAAGGAGTCGGGACCCAGGAGGAACCGCTCGTCCAGAGTCGAGACCCAGGATGGATCGCTCGCTTGTGTATGGGCTGGGACATCTCTGCGCTGCTGATCCGCCTCCGCTTGGGATGGTTTCCTGCTGGCTCCGCTGTGAACGGGACTCTCGCTGCTGTGTTGGATCCGCTTTGGACTGGACTCTCGCGACTGTGTTGGATCCATTGTGGATTGAACTTTCACAGTATCATGTTAGACCCGCTCGACATCCATTGCTTTCCTCCTCTCTAAGGTTCTCATAGTCATCATTGTCACCGACGTCCCACTGGGTCATTATTGTCACCGATGTCCCACTAGGTGTGAGTTTTCCTTGCCCTTATGTGGGCCTACCGAGGATGTCGTGGTGGTTTGTGCTGCCCTTTGAGACACTAGTGATTTAGGGCTATATAAGTAAACATTGATTGATTGATTGATTGTTCTTCATTTCATCCTCTGCATTGTTGGTAGGAGCATAGCATTGTACTACTTGAAGGTTAATTTTCTTATGCGTGGTATGGAATTTTGCAGTAATGATCCTTCAGTTGATGGGTTCCCAACTGATGAGGGCCCTCTGAGCTTCTTTGGATAGCATGAACCCTACACCCACAGTCTTTTGGGTGCCCTGAATATAGTATAGACTCACCACTGGCCAGTTTAACCTGTCCCGACTGAAACCATTTGGTTTTGCACAGACCCAGGAGAGATATTCTGTATCTCCTCATCTCTTCCGCTATAACTGCTGTCTTTCCTCCTGCATACATGGTCCTGACATTCCATGTTGAGATGTTAGTGGAGGGTCTAGGGGTCCGAGATATACTGAGGTGCCAGTCCATGTAAAGCTTTAAAAAACAAACAGCAAGGTTTTAAAATCAATTCTAAAAGGAACAGGGAGCCAGTGCAAACTCTGAAGAATTGGGGTTATATGCTTGCTTTTCCTGGCGCTTGTTAAGACGTGCTGCGGCGTTCTGGACTAACTGCAACCGGGAGAGAGCTTTTTTGGCTAATGCCAGCATAAAGTGCATTGCAGTAGTCCAGGCGACTTGAAATAAAAGCATGCACGACGGCTTACCTCGATCCTCGACCCCCTGACTTCGACGCCTCTCTCCAGCCCCTGACCTCTCGCTTGCCCACAGACTGTCTCCTTGCCTTGCCTCTCTGAACTTTTGGACGATTCATCCAACAGGCACAAACGCTCTGGTAACATTTACTTTAATTTTTCACATAATCTAACCAAAGTGCAGCCTGAGTAGCAAATTAAATACCGACAACTGCAAAACGCAGCAAAATGTAACACAAAAAAGTATGTCAATACTAGTAACTCAAAACACAGATTTGTTTTTAAATATATGTACTGTGGAATCTCTCTTTACAACATTTATTGTAATGATCCGCCGCCCGGATCATACGTTGTTTTGGTTTTTGAGTCCTTTTTTTTTGTTTCCTGATTATTTTTGGACTCTTCCAATCCCTGGTTTGGCTCTTCCTTGTTTTGTCTTGTTGCCATGGTTTGACATTTGTTCCACCTGCTCTTGTTTTTATGCACACTTGTGTTTTGATGATTGCCTTAGTATTTAAGCCTGCCTTCGACCTCAGTTCTGTCTTGATCCGTTGTTTGCTGATAGCGACTCTCACGTTGGTATTTCTTCCATGTATATTCTTGTGCTAAGTTTTGTCTTAGTTTCTCGTGCGCTCGGCACGCTAATTTTGGACTCTGTTCTCGTTGCTAAGTGTTAGCCTTGCTCCCCGTGCGTTCGGCACGCCTTTTCGTTTGTCTGTTTGTATCAGTGTTCTTTCATTTTTGTATTAAACCAAGCTCCTAGCTGCAATTCCTGCCTGTCATGGTCCTCGTGCATCCTGGGGTGACACCGCAAGCATCCACAGTGCGGTTCCAACGTGACATTTATTAGTTCTTGAACAAGGTTCGTAAAAAGCAAAGTTTGTATTTTGAAGTTTGTTTGTACACGTTGAACACAATACAACATGCTTAACACCTGCTTTACAGTCGTGGTCAAAATTTTACATACACTTGTAAAGAACATTATGTCACGGCTGTGTTGAGTTTCCGAACTGAGTTTGTGGCCAAACAGCTCAATTTTTGTTTCATCTGACATCAAACAGACAAAGATAAGACCTTCTGGAGGAAAGTTCTGTGGTCAGATGAAGCAAAAATTTGAGCTCTTTGGCCACGATACCCAGCAATATGTTCCGAGGAGAAAAAGTGAGGCATTTAATCCCAGGAACGCCATGCCTACCGTCAAGCATGGTGGTAGAGGTATTATGCTCTGGGCCTGTTTTTCTGCCAATGGAACTGGTGCTTTACAGAGAGTAAATGGGACAATGAAAAAGGAGGATTACCTCCAAACTCTTCAGGACAACCAAAAACAATTAGCCCAGAGGTTGGGTCTTGGACGCAGTTGGGTGTTGCAACACGACGATGACGCCCAAACACACGTGGAAAGTGGTAAAGGAATCAGGCTACAATTAACGTTTTAGAATGGCCTTTCCCCAAAGTTCTGACTTAAACATGTGGACAATGCTGAAGAAACAAGTCCATGTCATAGCTGAACTGCACCAATTTTGCTAAGAGGAGTGGTCAAAAATTTTAAGCAGAAGTTTGTGGATGGCTACAAAAAGTGCCTTATTGCAGTGAAACTTGCCAAAGGACATGTAAGCAAATATTAACATTGCTGTATGTATACTTTTGACCCAGCAGATTTGGTCACATTTTCAGTAGACCCATAATAAATTCATAAAAGAACCAAACTTCATTAATGTTTTTGTGACTTAAGTATGTGCTCCAATCACTCTATCACAAAAAAAGAGTTGTGGAAATTATTGCACTTCATACAAATACAGGGTAAACCTAGTAAATCTGCATGTGTTTATTTGCACTTACCACTTCTTTGGTATAAAAGTAATAAGTGTGCATGTGTTCCTGTGCACTTATTACTCCCACTGGGTAAAAGTAGTAAGTGTGCACGTGTTTCTATGCACTTATTGCGCCCACTGGGTAAAAGTAGTAAGTATGCATGTGTTCCTGTGCACTTACTACATTTACTGGGTAAAAGTAGTTAGTGTGCATGTGTTCCTGTGCACTTACTACATTTACTGGGTAGAAGTAGTAGGTATGCATGTGTAATTGTGCACTTAACGCATGTGTTTCAGTGCACTTACTGCGTCTACTGTATAAAAGTTGTATGTATGCATGTTTTCTTGTGCACTTACAAACTTGCTGTTGCAACTTTTACCCATTAAAAATAGTAAGTACACCTGTGTTCCAGCGCACTTAATACCAATACAGGGTAAACATAGTAAAGCTGCATGTGTTTATTTGCACTTACTACCTCTTTTGTGTAAAAGTAATATGTGTGCATGTGTTCCTGTGCACTTATTACTCCCATTGGGTAAAAGTAGTAAGTGTGCATGTGTTCCTGTGCACTTACTACATTTACTGGGTAAAAGTAGGATGTATGCATGTGGTCTTGTGCGCTTAACGCATGTGTTTCAGTGCACTTGCTACGTCTACTGTATAAAAGTAGTATGTATGCATGTTTTCTTGTGCACTTACCAACTTGTCCTTGCAAGTTTTGTCCATTAAAAATAGTAAGTACACCTGTGTTCCGTTGCACTTAATACCAATACAGGGTAAACGTAGTAATTTTGCATGTGTTTATTTGCACTTACTACCTCTTTTGTGTAAAATTAATACGTGTGTACGTGTTCCTGTGCACTTATTACTCCCACTGTGTAAAAGTAGTAAGTGCCCACGTGTTCCTGTGCACTTATTACTCCCACTGTGTAAAAGTAGTATGTGCCCATGTGTTCCTGTGCACTTACTACATTTACTGGGTAGAAGTAGTAAGTATGCATATGTTATTCTGCACTTAACGCATGTGTTTCAGTGCACTTACTACGTTTACTGTATAAAAGTAGTATGTATGCATGTTTTCTTGTGCACTTACTAACTTGCCCACTAAACATTACCCATTAAAAATGTTAAGTACACCTGTGTTCCGGTGCACTTAATACCAACACAGGGTAAACGTAGTAAATATGCATGTGTTTATTTGCACTTACTACTTCTTTGGTGTAAAAGTAATATGTGTGCATGTGTTCCTGTGCACCTATTACTCCCATTGGGGAAAAGTAGTAAGTGTGCATGTGTTCCTGTGCACTTACTACATTTACTGGGTAAAAGTAGGATGTATGCATGTGGTCTTGTGCCCTTAACGCATGCGTTTCAGTGCACTTGCTACGTCTACTGTATAAAAGTAGTATGTATGCATGTTTTCTTGTGCACTTACTAACTTGCCCTTGCAAGTTTTGTCCATTAAAAATAGTAAGTACACCTGTGTTCCGTTGCACTTAATACCAATACAGGGTAAACGTAGTAATTTTGCATGTGTTTATTTGCACTTACTACTTCTTTTGTGTAAAATTAATACGTGTGTACGTGTTCCTGTGCACTTATTACTCCCACTGTGTAAAAATAGTAAGTGCCCATGTGTTCCTGTGCACTTATTACACACACTAGGTAAAAGTAATAAGTGTGCATGTGTTCCCGTGCACTTACTACATTTACTGGGTAGAAGTAGTAAGTATGCATGTGTTAGTCTGCACTTAACGCATGTGTTTCAGTGCACTTACTACGTCTACTGTATAAAAGTAGTATGTATGCATGTTTTCTTGTGCACTTATTAACTTGCCCTTGCAAGTTTTGTCCATTAAAAATAGTAAGTACACCTGTGTTCCGTTGCACTTAATACCAATACTGGGTAAACGTAGTAATTTTGCATGTGTTTATTTGCACTTACTACTTCTTTTGTGTAAAATTAATACGTGTGTACGTGTTCCTGTGCACTTATTACTCCCACTGTGTAAAAGTAGTAAGTGCCCATGTGTTCCTGTGCACTTATTACACACACTAGGTAAAAGTGATAAGTGTGCATGTGTTCCTGTGCACTTACTACATTTACTGGGTAGAAGTAGTAAGTATGCATGTGTTATTCTGCACTTAACGCATGTGTTTCAGTGCACTTACTACGTCTACTGTATAAAACTAGTATCTATGCATGTTTTTTGTGCACTTACTAACTTGCCCACTAAACATTACCCATTAAAAATAGTAACTACACCTGTGTTCCGGTGCACTTAATACTAATACAGGGTAAACGTAATAAATTTGCATGTGTTCTACTTCTCTCACGCACCCACATAGCATATGTGAATTTGTGAATTATATTTATATAGCGCTTTTCTCAAGAGACTCAAAGCGCTTTGCATAGTGACACCCAATATCTAAGTTACATTTAAACCAGTGTGGGTGGCACTGGGAGCAGGTGGGTAAAGCGTCTTGCCCAAGGACACAACGGCAGTAACTAGGATGGCACAAGCGGGAATCGAACCTGCAACCCTCAAGGTCCTGGCACGGCCGCTCTTCCAACCGAGCTATGCCCTCGTTTCGATGGTGAGAGGGGGTGCCAGGCACGAGATGGAGCGAAAGTGGACGTGTTTGTGCGTTCTCGCTCAAACACACACACTCTTACAAAACACACAAACAGGGAAGTTGGCACGTTTTGTAATTCGTAAAAAAAAAAAAAAACAGAATACAAGGATTTGCAAATCCTTTTCAACTTATATTGAATTGAATAGACTGCAATTGACAAGATATTTAACGTTCCAACTGAGAATCTTATTTTTGGGGAAAATAATCATTAACTTAGAATTTAATGGCAGTGACACATTGCAAAAAAGTTCGCACAAGGGCATTTTTACCACTGTGTTACTTGCCCTTTCCTTTTAAAAACACTCTTTCAACAGCTCGGGGTCTCCGTTGTGATATTTTAACCTTCATATTGCGTCAAACATTTTCAATGGGAAACAGGTCTGGACTACAGGCAGGCCAGTCTAGTACCCGCACTCTTTTACTATGAAGCCACGTTGTTGAAACATGTGGCTTGGCATTGTCTTGCTGAAATAAGCAGGGGCGTCCATGATAACGTTGCTTAAATGGTAACATATGTTGCTCCAAAACCTGTATGTACCTTTCAGCATTAATGGTGCCTTCACAGACGTGTAAGTTACCCATGCCCTGGGCACTAATACACCCCCATACCATCACTGATGCTGGCTTTTAAACTTTGCGCTTATAACAACCTGGATGGTTCTTTGCCTCGACGTCTACGGTTTCAAAAAACAATGTGAAATCTGGACTTGTCAGAACACAGAACACTTTTCCACTTTGTATCAATCCGTCTTAGATGAGATCAGGCCCAGCGAAGCCGGTAGCGTTTCTGGGTGTTGTTGATAAATGGCTTTCGCTTTGCATAGTAGAGTTTTAACTTGCACTTAATTTACATGAAACCAGTACTGTCAGTCAGGTCTTGAAGGACGATTCTAAAGTTAAAGTCCCAACGATTGTCACACACACACTAGGTGCGGTGAAATGTGTCCTCTGTATTTCACCCATTCCCCATGCTCACCCCCTGAGAGGTGAGGGGAGCAGTGAGCAGCAGCGTGTGTCGCGCTCGGAAATCATTTAGTGATTTAACACCAAATTCAAACCCTCGACGCTGAGTGCCAAGCAGGGAGGCAATGGGTCCCATTTTTTTGTAGTCTTCGGTATGAGTCGGCCTGTGTTTGAACTCACAAATTCCCAGTCTCAGGGCGGAGACTTTAACCACAAGGCCATTGAGCTTATTCTAGCTAATACTAGCATCAGTTTTCTGTGATAAGTATTAAGAACATTATGGATTTTTAAAACCGGTGAAAATGCACACATTTCCGGTCAAATTCCTGAATACAAAGACAATGGGGCTCAAGGTTTCAGTCGTGTGGTCGACGCCTTGAAATGTGTCCTCGTTGAACTGGCTTCACACACAACGATCTGAGTCCCCTTCTTTCCGAGACATCCGCCGAAGAACAAACACAATTAGTGAGGTAAATATCGGGATGACCGAGGTTGTCTGGACATGGCGGATGAATATCAGCCTGTGACCTTGCCAGCGAACAGCAATCTGTTCTCCCCGTTTCTCTTTCCGTCCCATCGTCCCGTGAATGAGGACCGACAGGACTGAAGGTAACACCGCTTGGATACGCGGCAGACACTATCTTAGGTCACTCCTGTCTGTAATTGAACATTTTCCCACGTCAGAGTGAGATGTGACGATATCATTCGGCTCGCGGTTCTTCGAGAACGGAGCTCATTTTCTGAACAAAAAGAGAGGATTCAAAAGAACTGAACATGAAGACTGAGACCGAGAAAAGCATCTTCAATTTACACCTCAGCTCTGTTCTGTCTGTGTGGATTTGGCGTTCCATTATTTGCTGACTTCTTTGACGACTTTAAATTGTCAACGTAAACTTAAATGTAAAGCGAAACTGCACTTTTTGGAATGTGCCTATCGTTCACAATCATTAAGAGAGACAAAGACAAAAGTTTTTTTTTTCTTTTGCTTTCTAACTGTCAGGGCGCTGACTCGAACATGCGTTTCCTTCCGCGCTCGGACACGCCCTTGCTTGTGCTGAGCACATCACACCCATGCGGCGACAAACCTGCAGACGATCTGCAGGCTGCACACCTGGGACTGATGAGGGCCATCCATCCATTCATTTCCTACCGCTTATTCCCTTTGGAGTCACGGGGGGCGCTGGTGCCTATCTCAGCTGCAATAGGGCGGAAGGTGTCGTACACCCTGGACAAGTCGCCACCTTATCGCAGGGCCAACACAATTAGACAACATTCACACTCACATTCACACACTAGGGCGACTTTTTTTTTGTGTTGCCAATCAACCTATCCCCAGGTGCATGTCTTTGGAAGTGGGATGTCACCGACGTCCCACTGGGTGTGAGTTTTTCTTGCCCTTATGTGGGCCTACCGAGGATGTTGTAGTGGTTTGTGTTGTGGTTTGTGCAGCCCTTTGAGACACTAGTGATTTAGGGCTATATAAGTAAACATTGATTGATTGATGAAGCCATGCAGAAAGACCCTGAGCCTGGGGATCAAACCCAGGACCTTTTGTATTATTTATTTTACTTTGAGCAGACAATCTGCAATCTGCACACTAGATTTTGATGAGGGCAACCAGCTTAAAGGACCAGTGGACCCAAGGATCCGGGCGGAAACTTAATTATACCTTTGCGTACCATAGGAAGACAAGCATTATGCTGTCTCTCTCTTTGTTTCTCTCTGCGTTTTCCCTCCGTGTCTGAGGTCCTTGTTTGTTCTCCCGCAGTGCCTTCCCGAGTCTCCCCCTTTGTGATCTCCCGTTGTTTCCCTATGTGGATTTGGACTGCCTTCCTCGATCCTCGACCCTCGCTTGGATACGGTTCTTGTCACTTCTCTCCTGCCCTGGATCATCTGCCTGCCCCACGGACGGCCTTGTTCCTTCGCTCTCTACAACACTTGGTAACACACACTTCCGCTAACTACACATGTAGTCTAACACCACACTCTCTTGGATTTTGGTCATACACTCCTTCCTATAGTTTTGTTAGTATTGTCTATTATTATATATATATATTATATATATAAAATAAATCATTGAACATACTGCCCCCTGGTGTCCGAGCCATCAACTCCCTTTCAACAATCATTACACTAACATGTAAAAACTGGCTGGTTCTTGGTGAGTAACAATGCAGCTAGTGGGAGCAATCATTTTTACTTCTAAATCACTTTAAAAATACATTCAAAAACCAACAACAATACTTCATTTACGTTCTGTAACCTGTATAATAACCGAGCTGTAGCAACATTGTTATTGTAAGAGTGAACACTGAGGAACTGTTTTTCTAGCGTAGCGGGAAAAGATAGGACACCAATCTGTACTGATTGAAAATCATGACCAATATATTATACTACAGTATCTGTAAAATATTATTTCATGTTGTTTGTACATAGTGCTGCGTGTATCATGATCAATATAAAGTGTGACTTACTCGACGGACAGTTGTCTGTTTGGTCCAGCTGGCCAGGGACGTTTTTTTTCCCGGTTTATTTAAGTAAGCACTCCATTTATGTCGAAATACCTTTGCTTCAAATTCCACATTTTGCAACTTTGGGTCACTTTCACCTCACTTTCTCGACTTTCGTCTGCTCCAAGGTCTCACTCTTCCTTCCTGCTTGCTTGTGTAAGCAGTAGTTCATCATCCGTATATTCAGCTTCAAAAGTCATCTTGTTGTCTGCTACCAAGTCTGCCATAATTAGAACAGGCTCGCGTTTGTTTCCAGAAATAAGAACACACATTTATTGCCAGACGTTGGAAATGCCTTGTTTTATAACAAGTTTTCGGGATCTTTAGAAGACCCTGGCCTGAAGACCGTAAGCTGCGCCCTGAAGAGTAGGGGTGTAGCAAGTCAGTGATGTACTCAGGGAGCCCACCATACAACGCACAGAATGTCAGGACCAAAATTTTAAACTCAATGCGGAATTTAACTGGAAGCCAATGAAAACTGGGATAAAAGGGGAGTGATATGAGCTGTTCTGGGTGCACCGGTCAGAAGTCTGTCAGCCACATTTTGTACAGTCCGAAGTCTCTTTAGCGTTGACTTGTTGAAAAAAATGAAGAGAGAATTGCAATAGTCAATGCAAAACGAAATGAACGCGTGAATGAATTTTGACAACAAATTCCTCACTTTAGGAATATAAAAACAGTTTTTGGTCAGTGGACGACAGTGACCGTTAGAATACTTGTTTCTGAGTTACCACAACAACTTTGTGTTACATTGAGTGCCCGGTGAGAAGCAAAAGCTGTCTTTGAAACCTACCAAGAAGAAGGCTGGTAAAACTCCACTGTGTAGGGGGGGAAGCAACATGAAGGTGTTCCCGATTCTTTCATGTATTGTAATCAAAGAGAAAGATATTGTCTGACCCAAGAACTACAAAAGCGTAGGGAAAGCAGGACCAGACTCCCCTCCAGGCGACCTCTTTTCGAACTGTTTTACAAACCTCTCTTTGAATTCTTTTACGAACCTCTTCTTTGAACTGTTTAACAACCTTTTCTGTGAACTGTTTACGACCCCATCTCTTTGGAAGCAACTGATGGCATGTGGTCAGAGAAAGTCCAAATAAAGGAGGAGGCATACAATCTTTCGCCAAGGGTACAGCGTCCGAGCATCTCTCCTCAAATTGAGCCAAATTTCATTCTATCTCTAATTCTTTGCTTTTTGTCTTGTTTAATAGACCTCATCAGTGTTTGAACCTGACAGTGACCCTCCAAAGACATTAAAGGCCTACTGAAACCCACTACTAGTGACCACGCAGTCTGATAGTTTATATATCAATGATGAAATATTAACATTGCAACACATGCCAATACGGCCGGTTTAGTTTGCTACATTACAATTTTAAATTTCCCGTGACGTGTTTGTGACGTTATTAGTTGGAGGGGACATAATAGCCCAGCACCACTTACGGCTAAGAGTCGTCTCTTTTCATTGCGCAATTACACAATATTTTGGACATCTGTGTTGCTGAAATCTTTTGCAATTTGTTCAATTAATAACGGAGACGTCAAATAAGAATGCTGTTGGTGGAAAGTTGTGGATTGCAGCTGCATTTAGCACCGAAACCCAGCCGGTGTTTCTTTGTTTGTTGTGAAGCTTTAACACAGAGCGGTCAAGCGAACATGTTTCTGTACGTCAACCAGCAAGTTTTTGGATGGGAAAATTGGGATATTAAGTCGGCTTTTACCGGAGACTTGAGTGGATTACGCGACCTAATCTTTCAACTGTAATCTTGGCTCCTCGGCTTCTCTCAGAGACACTGGCGTTCACCGCAGCCATCCGACTTTCAGGTGTAACCTCAGAAACTCACTAAAATACTATTAACACAATAAGCAAATAAGGGATTTTCCATAATTATCCTAGTAAATGTGTCTAATTACATCGGAAACTCTCCCACTGCTGCATTTTTTTTTCTGCTTCACTCTAACTTTCCTCGTCCAGAAATATTTCATCCTCGCTCAAATAACGGGGAAATCGTTGCTTTCTCTGTCCGAATTGCTCTTACTGCTGGTGGTTCACATTATAAACAATGTGCGGATGTGAGGCGCCCTCACACCAGTGACGTCACCCGCACATCGTCTGCTACTTCCGGTACAGGCAAGGCCTTTTTATTAGCGACCAAAAGTTGCAAACTTTATCGTCGATGTTCTCTACTAAATCCTTTCAGCAAAAATATGGCAATATCGCGAAATGATCAAGTATGACACATAGAATGGACCTGCTATCCCCGTTTAAATAAGAAAATCACATTTCAGTAGGCCTTTAACTGATCCAACACAACCCTAAGGTTTCTGAGGCTGCTTTTAACAGATGCACCCAGACCACCAAAGGAGTTCTTGATCAGGGGGCTCTTTTTATCTGGGGAAATTATCAGAGTTTCCGTGGGGTTCAGTCCGACAATTTCTTACACAGATTTATAGGTGATCAGAAGACGCTTTGGCCTAATTTAGAGAATAAATATTCAGTAACTAACTGTCCGCAGTGTCGGGTTTGTTGATTTTAAGTATTTAGTTAGAATTCTGAGCAATATTCCGGCTTGAAGTATAAAGCCGAATCACTGTTGGCATTGCAAAAATTGCGACTGCTTGTCATTAAGATAAAGCATCTTTTGTGCTAATGTTCCTTAAAGCAAGGTTAGCGCCTTGAAATTACACTTAGGTGGGCGTGGCCTGCGGACCAGCAGCAAAACGGGGTGTGGCGTTGTTGGTAAATGGCAGAGCACGTTGAGAGAGGGAGAGAGAGAAAGCGAAATTGACTGACAAGCAGCAGGAAAAACCATTCGTGTGCTCAGCTGTCATGTACGTGGTGCATGGTCCAGAGAACCCGGAAGCACTTGACTTCCACAGTATGTTAGATAGAAAATGTTTGATCAAGCTGCGATGAGGTGACAACTTGTCCAGGGTGTACACCGCCTTCCGCCCGATTGTAGCTGAGATAGGCACCAGCGCCCCCCGCGACCCCAAAGGGAATAAGCGGTAGAAATGGATGGATGGATGGGTTTGATCAAGTGAAATAAGTCAACAATGCTAGGTACACTTACCTATTTATTATTAACCGTCTGGAATAGACGTTTGCGGTGTTTTTATTTATTGTGACTACACCTACAGTGATCAAAATAATTAAGCTCATGAGTGGAGTGATGCGCACACGTTTGTTACTGGATGCAATTTTAATACTCTACTGCAGTGGTTCTCAACTATTTTTCAGTAATGTACCCCCTGTGAACATTTTTTTTTTTAATTCAAGTACCCCCTAATCAGAGCAAAGCATTTTTGGTTGAAAAAAAGAGATAAATAGGTAAAATACAGCACTATGTCATCAGTTTCTGATTTATTAAATTGTATAACAGTGCAAAATATTGCTCATTAGTAGTGGTCTTTCTTGAACTAAAAAAATATATAAAAATAACTAAAAACTTGTTGGAAAATAAACAAGTGATTCAATTATAAATAAAGATTCCTACACATAGAAGTAATCATCAACTTAAAGTGCCCACTTTGGGGATTGTAATAGAGATCCTTGAAATTAATTCTAAACATTTCTTCACAAAAAGAGAAATATTTAATATCAGTATTTATGGAACATGTCCATAAAAAATCTTGCTGTCAACACTGAATATTGCATTGTTGCATTTGTTTTCACAGTTTATGAACTTACATTCATATTTTGTTGAAGTATTATTCAATAAATATATTTATAAAGGATTTTTGATTGTTGCTATTTTTAGAATATTATTTAAAAAATCTCACGTACCCCTTGGCATACCTTCAAGTACCCCCAGGGTTATGCGTACCCCCATTTGAGAACAACTGCTCTACTGCTTTGGAGAGTTTGAATGTCTATTTCATGGGTGTCAAACTCTGGCCTGCGGGCCAAATTTGGCCCGCCGTTTGATTTCATTTGGCCCTTGAGGCAATATCAAATTAACATTAGAGCTGGTCCGCCGGTGTTATACTGCGGGTGTGCCGCTGTGTCACCGCATTCACCACTAATTCTCATACTTGCCAACCCACCCGATTTTCCCGGGAGACTCCCAAATTTGAATGCCCCTCCAGAAAATCTACCGGGGCAACCATTGTCTCGATTTCCACCCGGACAACAATATTGGGGACGTGCCTTAGAAGTACTGCCTTTAGCGTCCTCTACCACTTGTCATCACATCCACTTTTCCTCCTTACAAACAGCGTACCGGCCCAGTCAGGTAATTTGTGCGGCTTCTGCACACACATGAGTGAATGCAAGGCATACTTGATCAACAGCCATACAGGTCACACTGAGGGTGGCCGTATAAACGACTTCAACACTGTTACAAATATGCGCCACACTGTGAACCCACACCAAACAAGATTGACAAACACATTTCGGGAGAACATCCGCACCGTAACACAACATAAACCCAACCGAACAAATACCCAGTACCCTTTGCAGCACTAACTAAGCCCTCTTCCCCAACCCTATGCACCTGAGCCCCGACATTAATGAACTACCTTCCAAGAAAAGATGGCAGGTATCTGGCTTGGACACATCAGATTAGATCAGTGTGTCGCAAACTGAGCAGTAAAAAGGCCTAAATGGTTGATTTATTCATTGTTATTTTATTTTCAAACGTATTCGCCTGTAGAAAAAGTTAATGTTGATATTTACCTCTGAAGGCTGCAAATAGAAAAGAGGCATTCAATTTTTTATTTAAATTGTATTTAATATATATATATATATATTTTTGAAAGTTGATTTTGTACTATTAAGTTATATAAGCATTTCGTCTTCCATATTCAGTGTTAAAGCAAATCAGTGTAGCAAACTGAGCGATAATTAACATTTTATTCATGCACTTTCTCTTGCTACTTCAAAGCTTGAATGTTTGATTCATTCATTATTGTTATTTTATTTTCAAATTCATTATTAGCCTTTTGAAAAAGTTTATTTTGATATTCACCTCAGAAGGCTGCAAATAGAAATGAGGCATTCATCCATCCATCCATTTTCTACCGTTTATTTCCTTTCGGAGTCGCGGGGGGCGCTGGCAGAGGCATTCAATTTTTATTAAAATTGTATTTGATATCCCATTGATATTTTTATTATCATTATTATTATTAACTTGATTTTGCATGTCACTATAAAGTTATAAAGCCTTGCTTGTTCAATATTCAATGCAAAACTTGTTTGGGTCCCTATTAAAAGGTCCATTTGTTCAACCTCAGCCCGCGGCTTTGTTCAGTTTTACATTTTGGCCCACTCTGTATTTGAGTTTGACACCCCTGCTCTATTTAATACCTGTTTATACTGACAGATGTGTTTTGGACTGCAATATTGTTGATTGTAGGACTATTTTCATGTACTTCTAGTTTGTGTTCTATTGTGTGCTTTGCTGCAGGTCCGCAGGCCACGCCCAGCACAAACACATTTGTCATCCTTTTTACTCGACCTACGAGTGATTCTCTTCAATAGCGGGATTGTCTCTCTTTCCTCTGTTGCACACCTGACAGAAGACAAATGACGGCCCCATCGCGATGCATTCATCGGAAAATGATAAACAAGACCAGACAACAGATTTCACCGATATGGAAATCTTTGATTCATGTGCCTGTATTCTGCGGATTAATATGATTACGGTCATTAAATTTGCAGGGTAATGAGTTAGGGAAATGTCAGCTCGTGAAAGCTTCAGCACGCTGCCAGTTAGGCATCATTTATAATCAGCTGCTCCATGTAGAGCGAGGACACATTTATAGCAGCACGCTGTCACATCAGATGGCCGATGCTTGGAAGTGACAGGACGTAGATTATATTGATATTCATATTGGCATGAATCATTTTACTATAAAACCTTGGGTTGGAAAAACGGGCAAAGTAATTGTACAGGACACGCGCACAAGGGTTGTCGACAATTACTTACAGTGGGGCAAAAAATGTTATTAGTCAGCCACCGATTGTGCAAGTTCTCCCACTTAAAATGATGACAGAGGTCTGTAATTTTCATCATAGGTACACTTCAACTGTGAGAGACGGAATGTGAAAATAAAAAATCCAGGAATTCACATTGTAGGAATTTTAAAGAATTTATTTGTAAATTATGGTGGAAAATAAGTATTTGGTCAACCATTCAAAGCTCTCACTGATGGAAGGAGGTTTTGGCTCAAAATCTCACGATACATGGCCCCATTCATTCTTTCCTTAACACGGATCAATCGTCCTGTCCCCCTTAGCAGAAAAAACAGCCCCAAAGCATGATTTTCCACCCCCATGCTTCACAGTAGGTATGGTGTTCTTGGGATGCAACTCAGTATTCTTCTTCCTCCAAACACGACGAGTTGAGTTTATACCAAAAGGGATACATGGATGATAAAGCAGAGGATTGGGAGAATGTCATGTGGTCAGATGAAACCAAAATAGAACTTTTTGGTATAAACTCAACTTGTCATATTTGGAGGAAGAAGAATAGCGAGTTGCATCCCAAGAACACCAGACCTACTGTAAAGCAGGGTGGTGGAAACATCATGCTTTGGGGCTGTTTTTCTGCTAAGGGGACAGGACGATTGATCCGTGTTAAGGAAAGAATGAATGGGGCCATGTATCGTGAGATTTGGAGCCAAAACCTCCTTCCATCAGTGAGAGCTTTGAATGGTTGACCAAATACTTATTTTACCCCATAATTTACAAATAAATTCTTTAAAATTCCTAGATTTTTTTTTTTCACATTCTGTCTCTCATAGTTTAAGTGTACCTATGATGAAAATTACAGACCTTTTTTTTTTCCAAGATGGCGCTGCTGTAGGCAGGAGCTCTGTGCTCTTGTGTCATCCTTTTGTGTTTCCCTCTTGTTTTCATGTGGTATTATATTTTTTGGCATTTTGGTCCGGGACCATTTGGGACTGTGTGACAAGAGGTGGCACTTTTGTGACCTCTGTGGTGCTTTTTTTTTTTTTTGTGGACTTCTGGATCTGCCTCCCGGGAGCCTTTTGGCCATGGAGACCAGCTGCAGGGTCTTTGCTACACCAGAGTCTGTTTGGATGTACTGGAGGAGATGCGGATGAGGGGACAGGACTGCGGAGCTAGCTCTGAGCTACTGGGACGGAGAGGCTTCGCTGTGTCTCGACTGGGTGAGCAGGTGTCGGACACCTCAGTCACCTTGGACGTATCCTCGCTCATCCATGCGGACTGGACACTGGCCGAGAGTGGAGTCGGCTATTGTTTATTACCTATGGAAAAAAAGGAGCAGGGTAAAACACTTTTATTTGAAATATAACCTTCCTCCTGATTGTATCCTCAGCTATCAAGGCAGAAAGAAAAGGAAATGTCAGAACGAGGGCGACCCAGACTCAATAATAAACTCTTGAAATGAAGGTGGAAAAATACAGGATATGTACGAAATGCTTAATAAAGTGTAAGAAAATGTTGAAAAGTGGGACAATGTAATCATAGCCTGAGAAGAACTATTTTCTGCAGGTTTAGTGCCAGAAAATAACGGCTGTGTAACATTAGTTTGCCCTCCATCCACCACACAAGCCTTGTGTGGTGTTCGGGTCCGTTTTCATTCCTTATTAAAAGAAAAATGATACAATTAATTAATTTTTCAAACTGAGACTCACTGACTTTGGCTCATTTTCTGTGAAGAACATATATCAGAATGCATATTTAATGACCACACACCATACCCCCCCTCCTACACATTTTTATTACAAACCCCGTTTCCATATGAGTTGGGAAATTGTGTTAGATGTAAAAATAAACGGAATATAATGATTTGCAAATCCTTTTCAACCCATATTCAATTGAATGCACTACAAAGACAAGATATTTAATGTTCAAACTCATAAACTTCTTTTTTTTATTTTACAAATAGTAATTAACTTAGAATTTCATGGCTGCAACACGTGCCAAAGTAGTTGGGAAAGGGCATGTTCACCACTGTGTTACATCACCTTTTCTTTTAACAACACTCAATAAACGTTTGGGTTTGGGAAGCTGTTTTTATACCCAATCATGGCACCCAGCTGTTCCCAATTAGCCTGCACACTAGTGGGATGTTCCATATAAGTGTTTGATGAGCATTCCTCAACTTTATCAGTTTTTATTGCCACCTTTCCCAACTTCTTTGTCACGTGTTGCTGGCATCAAATTCTAAAGTTATTGATTATTTGCAAACGATATGCAAATCATTGTATTCCAATTATATTTACATCAAACACAATTTCCCAACTCATATGGAGACGGGGTTTGTACATATAAGATGTCCGGGTCCACTGGACCCGGGGCTAATAGAAGTGTGGAAATTGATGTTCTCTGTACCACACCCACGCAACCCACACACACACACAGCAGGCCTAAATAGGAGGAGGACAAAGTGTAGGTACAAATAACATCTCAAAGGGTCAAATGTGCGAGAAAATGAGAGCAGGCACTGTTGACAAGCATCTTTGTGTGGGAACCGCAGGTGCTGAAACCCAAAAGAAGAATCCCTGTGGGATGCATAAACTGTCATAGAAATTTTCCGTGCAACGTTCGTGTTGTTAGTCAGCCAGCGTTTGTGGGTCTGATGGACCCGTTGCATTTTGTGGCTTTTAATGCCTCACTTTTATATTAAAATACTGAACGGATGTTTATTGGGATAGGGTAAACATCTGTTCGGTATTTTAACTTAAAAGCGTTTGATTGCCAGCCGGGAGACATAGTCTTCAATAACCTGTCCTGGGTCTTCCCCGTGGCCTCCTACAGGTCGGGCGTGCCCTAAACACCTCCCTAGGGAGGCGTCCGGGTGGCATCCTGACCAGACGCCCGAATCACCTCATCCGGCTCCTTTCGGTGTGGAGGAGCAGCGGCTTTACTTTGAATTCCGCCCGGATGGCAGAACTTCTGACCCTATCTCTAAGGGAGAGGAAACTAATTTCGGCAGCTTGTACCCGTGATCTTATCTTTTCGGTCGTACCCAAAGCTCATGACCATAGATGATTCTTCGTTTTTTTATTCTAATTAGGGTCCAAAAACCCCAAATAGCAAAGAGAAATAAAAATAAAAAAACATGTAAACAAACAGCTTGGGCCTTTAGAGGTTAAAGCGTAACATTAATCAGTCAATCAATGTTTATGTACGTAGCTCAAAATCACAAGTGTCTCAAAGGGCTGCACAAGCCACAACACCATCCTCGGTTCAGAGCCCACATAAGCATGCTTGCCAACCTTAAGGCCTCGGTATTCGGGATATGGGGGGGGGTTGAGGTGGGCGGGATTTGGTGGTAGGAAGGGTTAGTGCTGCAAGTGGTTCAGGGTATTTGTTCTGTTGCGTTTATGTTGTGTTGCGGTGCGGTGTGGATTTTCAGGAGGGGGCACTAAAATTCGGCAGTCTCCCGGGAAAATCGGGAAGGTTGGCAAGGATGAACATTAGGGCAAGGAAAAACTCCCAACCCGGTGGGATGTCAATTTGAATAACAATGACAAACCTTGGAGAGGACTGCAGATATGGGTGGCCCCCTCACCCCTCTAGGGGAGAGCGGAAGCAATGGACGGCGAGTGAGACTAACATAATATTGTGAAAGTCCAGTCCATAGTGCAAGGGTAGGGAACCTATGGCTCGCGAGCCAGATGTGGCTCTTTTGATGACTGCGTCTGGCTCTGGGATAAATCTGAGCTGACATTGTTTAACACGATAAGTAATGAATGATTCCACTTGTAATCACAGTGTTAAAAAATATAAAACATTCTCATGCTTTTTTATCTTCAAGAAGTTGCGTTAATGGTAAGAAGTAATGTATTTATTATTGGTTAGTGTGGGGCTTGCCCTCCAGGGGGTTCTTCAGACCACCAAGCACCGACATGACAGCCTGTTTCGGGGTTACAATATTGTTTTATTTTTCAATAAGTCTCTGAGTTGCTTTCCAGCAATTGTATTATTTTCCTTCGTTCTCGCTCGCACTCTGGCTCCAGCCCCAACCCCGTCCCTACTCCTGGCTGCTGCTTATAACAGAGTGACAAGTGATTAGATAACAAGACCCACGTGGGCCATCTACGCACCTGTCGCTGATTTCGACGCCGGTCCTGGCAACACCCTGCTTCGCTGCAGGCCTGCAGGCCACGCCCCCTCCACAGTTAACTTCAGAATAACAATGATATTACAAAGAATAAGAGATCTATTATACTCTAAAAATGTTGGTCCTACTTAAAAATGCACGCTTTTAGTTGTGTTCAGTGTTAAAAAAATACTATATGGCTCTTACGGAAATGCACTTTAAAATATTTGGCTTCTCGGCTCTCACAGCCAAAAAGGTTCCCGACCCCTGCCATAGTGGATCTAACATAATACAACACAAAGGCTGTTTGTCCTAAAACACGACAAGAATATACTCATTGTCATTCATGCAGTGAATCCCCCTCCTAAGTGTCTTATTTCCCTCTTGAAAACAACAATGTCGACCCTGAGGAAATCAAATGTTGACGTTGAACAATAACAGACATGTTGTATCATAGGGTGAAAAAAGAAATAATCATTTTGCACACAGGAGCGTGTTGCACGGCGGCCTCGGTCTTTATGCAAAACACATCTTCATTACTTTTGGAGATCAGGAGATTGCATGGCGGGGGTTAGGTTGTGTTTTATTACAATGAGCGCCTATTTCCTTCGAGGCCTTCGACGTCTTCTATTCTATTAAAGCGGAGTCAATTATGCGGAAGGCAGAAGGCTTTAAATAGGGAGCCGGGGTGGACATTTTCCCACACACGGGTCCCCCCCCCCCCGAATGCAAACATGACGTGCGAGATTGCGGCGATGATGAGGGCATTGAAATCCCGTAATTGAGACAAGAAACATCATGATTGCACTCTGATTGAGTATAATTAGCCGCCGCCTTTTATATTTCCTCGCACGCTCGCTTTTAATCAAAAGGAGACTTTTCTGGTCACGCGTTACGCCGGATTGTTGGCGAGTGATCAGCACAATGGCGCTTACATAAGAAGTCGTCAAAAGTATGCAAGTGTGCCCTCTGTCACTATTTAAACCCGACAATAATTATATTTTAACTCCCTTTCATTTTGTTATTAAAATGCAGTTAGCATATTTAACAGCAAAATTATTCGACTGGAATGTACATGTAAAGTGAGCATGCTAATGCTAACAGTTAGCATATGTCACGTACCGAGTTTTGTGACCTTGAGGTGTACAGCAAAAAAATTGGCTTAAAGAGGTAAAACTGTTAGCATGCTAACAGTTAGCATAGGTCACAAATTGCTTTAAAAAGTTCAAACCACTAATACTATCATGCTAACATGCAAACTGTTAGCATGTTAACTGTTAGCTTATGTCACATACCAAGTTAAGTGACTCTGAGGTGTACGGCAGAAAATTTGGTTACAAAAATGTGCATGCTACCAGTTAGCATATGTCACAATTTGGTTTAAAAACTTAAAAACACTAAAAGTATCATGTCAACATGCAAACTGTCATCATGTTCAACTTCAACTATGTGTCATTACAGCTGTTACATAGTAAATCAATGTGACCACAACGATGTGTTGAGCCGGCTGTTACATAGTAAATCAATGTAGCTACAATTATGTGTCATTACTGATATTACATAGTAAATACATGTAACTACAACTATGTGCTATTACTGCTGTTACATAGTTAACCAATGTAACTACAACTCTGTGTTGTTATTGCTGTTACATAGTAAATACGTACAACTGTGTGTCATTATTGCTATTACATAGTAAATCAATGTAACTACAACTTTGTGCCGTTACTGCTGTTACACAAAAAATAAATATAACTACAACTATGTGTCATTACTGCTGTTACATAGTAAATAAACGTAAGTACAACTATGTGGCATTACCCTTGTTGTTGGTAAATAGATATAACTACAACTATGTGCCGTTACTGCTGTTACACAAAAAATAAATATAACTACAACTATGTGTCATTACTGCTGTTACATAGTAAATAAACGTCAGTGCAACTATGTGGCATTACCCTTGTTGTTGGTAAATAGATATAACTGCAACCATGTGTCGTTCCTGCTGTTACACAGTAAATCAATGTAACTACAACTATGTGACGTTGCTGCTTTTACACAAAAAATAAATATAACTACAACTATGTGTCATTACTGCTGTTACATAGTAAATAAACGTCAGTGCAACTATGTGGCATTACTCTTGTTGGTAAATAGATATAACTACAACCATGTGTCGTTCCTGCTGTTACACAGTAAATCAATGTAACTACAACTATGTGCCGTTACTGCAGTTACAGAAAAAATAAATATAACTACAACTATGTGTCATTACTGCTGTTACATAGTAAATAAACGTCAGTACAACTATGTGGCATTACCCTTGTTGTTGGTAAATAGATATAACGACAACCATGTGTCGTTCCTGCTGTTACACAGTAAATCAATATAACTACAACTATGTGCCATTACTGCTGTTACACAAAAAATAAATATAACTACAACTATGTGTCATTACTGCTGTTACATAGTAAATAAACGTCAGTGCAACTATGTGGCATTACTCTTGTTGGTAATTAGATATAACGACAACCATGTGTCGTTCCTGCTGTTACACAGTAAATCAATGTAACTACAACTATGTGCCGTTACTGCTGTTACACAAAAAATAAATATAACTACAACTATGTGTCATTACTGCTGTTACATAGTAAATAAACGTCAGTGCAACTATGTGGCATTACCCTTGTTGTTGGTAAATAGATATAACTGCAACCATGTGTCGTTCCTGCTGTTACACAGTAAATCAATGTAACTACAACTATGTGACGTTGCTGCTTTTACACAAAAAATAAATATAACTACAACTATGTGTCATTACTGCTGTTACATAGTAAATAAACGTCAGTGCAACTATGTGGCATTACTCTTGTTGGTAAATAGATATAACTACAACCATGTGTCGTTCCTGCTGTTACACAGTAAATCAATGTAACTACAACTATGTGCCGTTACTGCAGTTACAGAAAAAATAAATATAACTACAACTATGTGTCATTACTGCTGTTACATAGTAAATAAACGTCAGTACAACTATGTGGCATTACCCTTGTTGTTGGTAAATAGATATAACGACAACCATGTGTCGTTCCTGCTGTTACACAGTAAATCAATGTAACAACAACTATGTGCCGTTACTGCTGTTACACAAAAAATAAATATAACTACAACTATGTGTCATTACTGCTGTTACATAGTAAATAAACGTCAGTACAACTATGTGGCATTACCCTGGTTGTTGGTTAATAGATATAACTACAACCATGTGTCGTTCCTGCTGTTACACAGTAAATCAATGTAACTACAACCATGTGTCGTTCCTGCTGTTACACAGTAAATCAATGTAACTACAACTATGTGCCGTTACTGCTGTTACACAAAAAATAAATATAACTACAAATATGTGTCATTACTGCTGTTACATAGTAAATAAACGTAAGTACAACTATGTGGCATTACCCTTGTTGTTGGTAAATAGATATAACGACAACCATGTGTCGTTCCTGCTGTTACACAGTAAATCAATGTAACTACAACTATGTGTCGTTCCTGCTGTTATACAGTAAATCAATGTAACTACAACTATGTGTCGTTCCTGCTGTTACACAGTAAATCAATGTAACTACAACTATGTGTCGTTCCTGCTGTTACACAGTAAATCAATGTAACTACAACTATGTGTCGTTCCTGCTGTTACACAGTAAATCAATGTAACTACAACTATGTGTCGTTCCTGCTGTTACACAGTAAATCAATGTAACTACAACTATGTGTCGTTCCTGCTGTTACACAGTAAATCAATGTAACTACAACTATGTGTCGTTACAGCTGTTACATAGTAAATACATGTAACTACAACCTGTGTTGATCCTGCTCCCTGAATGCCGCATGCCTGCGGTGCACACTTTGTTCCCCGTGGGTGTGAGGTCCCGTCCTTGCAGAAGACGGCGTACTCCATCCCTGACAAAAGCTCTGCCTTTATCACCTGATGCTGTGAGAGCCAAACGAGGCTTTGGCCATGTTGGCTCGTTTATCATTCGCCATCAGTGAGCAACAACAAGGGCTGAGAGGACCTTGGCTGCATGCTCGTGCTTTGTTTTTTTTTACCCTTTCTATCCCTTTTTCTTTCATATTTATGGTCCAGCAGGTTAGGAGTTTGCTGTCTTCTGGGAACACAAACACACAGTACAGTGGTTTTTATGTCGTTTGGAGGCTTGTGGGTCTCCTTATATGGTCTATTTCCTTTCCTCAATAATATTGACATTAATATTTCATGTGGCTATTGATACTAGCGGTGCTCTGATATGATGTTGATAGCGGTCCGATAGCTGTGAGAAAAAAGGTATGCGATGATATCAGCTGGCATGTAAGATGTATTATGTCATGTGTGATACAAGCAGCCTTGTGGCAAGTGTACTTGTTTTTTATATCATGTGCGATGCGAGCAGCCCTGCCGAGTGCTTACTAGTGTGTGATATCATGTAAGATACAAGCAGTCCTGCAGCTTGTTTACTTGTGTGTGATATCATGTGCGATACAAGCAGTCCTACAGCGTGTTTACTTGTGTGTGATATCATGTGTGACACAAGCAGTCCTGCAGCTGTGTTTACTTGTGTGTGATATCATGTGCGATACAAGCAGTCCTGAAGCTTTGTTTACTTCTGTCTGATATCATGTCCGATACAAGCAGTCCTACAGTGTGTTTACTTGTGTGTGATATCATGTGTGATACAAGCAGTCCTGCAGCTGTGTTTATTTGTGTGTGATATATAAGATGCAAGCAGTCCTGCAGCTTGTTTAATTGTGGCTTATTTCATGTGCAATACAAGCAGTCCTGCAGCATGTTTACTTGTGTGTGATATCGTGTGCGATACAAGCAGTCCTGCAGCTGTGTTTACTTGTGTGATATCATTTGCAATACAAGCAGTCCTGCAGCGTGTTTACTTGTGTGCAATATCATGTGTGATACAAGGAGTCCTGAAGCTATGTTTACTTGTGTGTGATATCATGTGCGATACAAGCAGTCCTGCAGCGTGTTTAGTTGTTTGTGATATGTGCAATACAAGCAGTCCTGCAGCATGTTTACTTGTGTGCGATATAATATGCAATACAAGCAGTCCTGCAGCGTGTTTAGTTGTTTGTGATATGTGCAATACAAGCAGTCCTGCAGCATGTTTACTTGTGTGTGATATCATGTGCGATACAAGCAGTCCTGCAGCTGTGTTTACTTGTGATATAATTTGCAACACAAGCAGTCCTGCAGCGTGTTTGTGTGATATCATGTGCGATACAAGCAGTCCTGAAGCTATGTTTACTTGTGTCTGATATCATGTGCGATACAAGCAGTCCTGCATCATGTTTACTTGTGTGCGATATAATATGCAATACAAGCAGTCTTGCAGCGTGTTTACTTGTTTGTGATATCATGTGCGATACAAGCAGTCCTGCAGCATGTTTACTTGTGTGATATCATGTGCGATACAAGCAGTCCTGCAGCTGTGTTTACTTGTGATATCATTTGCAACACAAGCAGTCCTGCAGCGTGTTTACTTGTGTGTGATATCATGTGTGATACAAGCAGTCCTGAAGCTATGTTTACTTGTGTCTGATATCATGTGCGATACAAGCAGTCCTGCAGCATGTTTACTTGTGTGCGATATAATATGCAATACAAGCAGTCCTGCAGCGTGTTTACTTGTTTGTGATATCATGTGCAATACAAGCAGTCCTGCAGCATGTTTACTTGTGTGTGATATCATGTAAGATGCAACCAAACCTGCAGCGTGTTTACTTGTGAGTGATAGCATGTGCAATTTAAGCAGTCCTGCAGCTGTATTTACTTGTGTGCGATATGTGCGATACAAGCAGTCCTGCAGCTGTGTTTACTTGTGATATCATTTGCAACACAAGCAGTCCTGCAGCGTGTTTACTTGTGTGTGATATCATGTGCGATACAAGCAGTCCTGAAGCTATGTTTACTTGTGTCTGATATCATGTGCGATACAAGCAGTCCTGCAGCATGTTTACCTGTGTGCGATATAATATGCAATGCAAGCAGACCTGCAGCATGTTTACTCGTGCTTGATATCATGTGCAATACAAGCAGTCCTGCAGCATGTTTACTTGTGTGTGATATCATGTAAGATGCAAGCAGTCCTGCAGCTTGTTCACTTGTGTGTGATAGCACGTGCAATTCAAGCAGTCCTGCAGCTGTATTTACTTGTGTGCGATATAATGTACGATACAAGCAGTCCTGAAGCTTTCTTTACTTGTGTCTGATATCACGTGCGATACAAGCACTCCTGCAGCATGTTTACTTGTGTGTGTGTCACACCCCGCCTCGGGTGAAGGTAATGTAACCTTTGCAAACCGGACTTCAAATCAAGGATGGCAAGGCACGCAGTGGTAACAGTTTACAAACATTTATTTAAATCCCACAAAAGTGTCAAGAGGTGAACAAAACAGGAAGACAAAGCACCGACAATCTGTAACAGTAATAAATAAAGACAATATTAGTATCGTGTATTATATATAGTTCATTTATATTCTAAATATATTTTAAAGTTGCGTGCGTTAAATAGGCCTATATATAATTAATCAAAATAAGCATATTAAAAATAATCACAATATAAATCATCCATCATATCAAAATACATATATGTACAATCAAAAGGTCAAACATCAAATACATCAAAATAAAGAATTAAATGACAAAACAGATTTAGCAACCAACAAAACTCATTTAACCGGTTACATCAGGACATAATCTCATCATCAAAATAATCACGTCAGTCATTGTTTGATGTATGAGGACCGAAACTCTTGGTCAGGACATAGAACCTCCTCTGACAGTGACAGGCAGCAGACTAGCGGAAAAACTGCATTTTCCCCACTTAAATAGCCCATAGCCCCGCCCACTAGCTGGGACCAATTTGACAGGGAAAATTAAGAAAACACTCCTTTTATAAATGTAACCATAAATAACCATCAGATGTCTAAAAAGTATTCATATAGCACTTTTGCATTTTTAAAGCAGTCACTTTTGTCCACAGTGTATTCAGGTTTAGACAACACAACTTTCAACTTTCAAATGTCCCTCAGCAACACCCAGCTCCTGACAATCATGGTTTGGCCCAAATTAGGCCTAATTAGTCAAAGCAGGTGTGCCCCACCCTGACTCTTTTAGCCAGACATGCCGAGCCATGGTGAGTGACAGCTTACAATTTGTTTGTTGCGCATGCTTTCCACTGACTAAAAAAAACGTGCATGGTTTGAGAGGAAGCCAAAGGTCAAACAGTAACATTGTGGGGTCAAACTGTCCCAGTGTGATGTAATGTGCGATACAATTAGTCCTGCAGCTGTGTTTACTTGTGTGTGATGTAATGTGCGATACAATTAGTCCTGCAGCTGTGTTTACTTGTGTGTGATAGCATGTCGGTTACAAGCAGTCCTGCAGGGTGTTTATTTGTGTGTGATATCATGTGCGATACAAGCTGTCATGCAGCCTATTTACCTGTGTGCGATATCATGTGCAATACAAGCAATCCTGCATAGTGTTTACTTGTGTGCGATATAATGTCCGATATAAGCAGTCCTACAGCGTGTTTACTTGTTTGTGATATCATGTGTGATACAGGCAGTCCTGTAGCATGTTTACTTGTGTGTGATATAATGTGCAATACAAACAGACCTGCAGCTGTGTTTACTTGTGTGTGATATCATGTGCGATACAATCAGTCATACAGAGTGTTTACTTGTGTGTGATATCATCTGCAATAAAAGCAGTCTTGCAGAGTGTTTGCTTGTGTGTGATATCATGTGCAATACAAGCAATCCTACATAGTGTTTACTTGTGTGCGATATAATGTCCGATACAAGCAGTCCTACAGCGTGTTTACTTGTTTGTGATACCATGTGTGATACAGGCAGTCGTGCAGCATGTTTACTTGTGTGCAATATCATGTACAATACAAGCAGTCCTGCAGCTCTGTTTACTTGTTTGTGATATCATGTGCAATGCAAGCAGTCCTACAGCGTGTTTACTTGTTTGTGATATCATGTGTGATACAAGCAGTCCTGCAGCTGTTTACTTGTGTGTGATATCATGTGCGATACAAGCATTCCTGAAGCTGTTTTTACTTGTGTGTGATATAATGTGCAATACAAAGAGACCTGCAGCTGTGTTTAATTGTGTGTGATATCATGTGTGATACAAGCAGTTCTACAGCGTGTTTAATTGCATGTGATATGTGTGATACAAATAGTCCTGCAGCTGTGTTTACTTGTGTGTGATATCATGTGCAATACAAGCAGTCCTGAAGCTGTTTTTACTTGTGTGATATCATGTGCGATACAAGCAGCCCTGCAGTGTGTTTACTTGTGTGTGATAACATGTGTAATGCAAGCAGTCCTGAAGCTCTGTTTACTTGTGTGTTATATCATGTGCGATACAAACAGTCCTACAGCTCTATTTTCTTGTGTGTGATATCATGTGCAATACAAGCAGTCCTGCAGCGTGTTTACCTGTGTGTGATACTATTAGCGATGCAAGCAGTCCTGCAGCTGTGTTTACTTGTTTGCGATATCATGTGCAAATCAAGCAGTCCTGAAGCTGTTTTTACGTGTGATATCATGTGCGATACAAGCAGTCCTGCAGTGTGTTTACTTGTGTGTGATATCATGTGTAATACAAGCAGTCCTGAAGCTCTGTTTACTTGTGTGTTATATCTTGTGCGATACAAACAGTCCTACAGCTCTATTTTCGTGTGTGTGATATCATTTGCGATACAAGCAGCCCTGCAACGTGTATACTTGTGTGATGTCATGTGCGATACAAGCAGTCCCGCGGCGTGTTTACTTGTGTGTGACATCATGTGCAATACATGCAGTCCTGTAGCTTTGTTTTCTTGTCTGCGATATCATGTGCGATACAAGCAGTCCTGCAGCGTGTTTACTTGTGTGTTATATCATGTGCGATACAAGCAGTCCTACAGCTCTATTTGCTTGTGTGATATCATGTGCGATACAAGCAGTCCTGCAACGTGTTTACTTGTGTGTGATGTCATTTGCGATACAAGCAGTCCCACGGCGTGTTTACTCGTGTGTGATGTCATGTACGATACAAGCAGTCCTGTAGCTTTGTTTTCTTGTCTGTGATATCATGTGCGATACAAGCAGTCCTGCAGTGTGTTTACTTGTGTGTGATATCATGTGTGATACAAGCAGTCATGCAGCGTGTTTACTTGTTTGTGATATCATGTGCGATACAAGCAGTCCTGCAACGTGTTTACTTGTGTGTGATGTCATTTGCGATACAAGCAGTCCCACGGCGTGTTTACTCATGTGTGATGTCATGTACGATACAAGCAGTCCTGTAGCTTTGTTTTCTTGTCTGTGATATCATGTGCGATACAAGCAGTCCTGCAGTGTGTTTACTTGTGTGTGATATCATATGTGATACAAGCAGTCATGCAGCGTGTTAACTTGTTTGTGATATCATGTGCGACACAAGCAGTCCTGCAGTGTGTTTACTTGTGTGTGACATCATGTGCAATACAAGCAGTCCTGAAGCTCTGTTTACTTGTGTTTTATATCATGTGCGATACAAGCATTCCCACAGCTCTATTTACTTGTGTGTGATATCATGTGCGATACAAGCAGTCCTGCAACGTGTTTACTTGTGTGTGATGTCATGTGCGATACAAGCAGTCCTGCAACGTGTTTACTTGTGTTATGTCATGTGCGATACAAGCAGTCCTGCAACGTGTTTACTTGTGTGTGATGTATTGTGCGATACAAGCAGTCCCGCGGCATGTTTACTTGTGTGTGACATCATGTGCAATACAAGCAGTCCTGTAGCTTTATTTTCTTGTCTGTGATATCATGTGCAATACAAACAGTCTTGTAGCTTTATTTTCTTGTCTGTGATATCATGTGTGATACAAGCAGTCCTGCAGCTCTGTTTACTTGTTTGTGATATCATGTGCAATGCAAGCAGTCCTACAGCGTGTTTACTTGTTTGTGATATCATGTGTGATACAAGCAGTCCTGCAGCTGTTTACTTGTGTGTGATATCATGTGCGATACAAGCATTCCTGAAGCTGTTTTTACTTGTGTGTGATATAATGTGCAATACAAAGAGACCTGCAGCTGTGTTTAATTGTGTGTGATATCATGTGTGATACAAGCAGTTCTACAGCGTGTTTAATTGCATGTGATATGTGTGATACAAATAGTCCTGCAGCTGTGTTTACTTGTGTGTGATATCATGTGCAATACAAGCAGTCCTGAAGCTGTTTTTACTTGTGTGATATCATGTGCGATACAAGCAGCCCTGCAGTGTGTTTACTTGTGTGTGATAACATGTGTAATGCAAGCAGTCCTGAAGCTCTGTTTACTTGTGTGTTATATCATGTGCGATACAAACAGTCCTACAGCTCTATTTTCTTGTGTGTGATATCATGTGCAATACAAGCAGTCCTGCAGCGTGTTTACCTGTGTGTGATACTATTAGCGATGCAAGCAGTCCTGCAGCTGTGTTTACTTGTTTGCGATATCATGTGCAAATCAAGCAGTCCTGAAGCTGTTTTTACGTGTGATATCATGTGCGATACAAGCAGTCCTGCAGTGTGTTTACTTGTGTGTGATATCATGTGTAATACAAGCAGTCCTGAAGCTCTGTTTACTTGTGTGTTATATCTTGTGCGATACAAACAGTCCTACAGCTCTATTTTCGTGTGTGTGATATCATTTGCGATACAAGCAGCCCTGCAACGTGTATACTTGTGTGATGTCATGTGCGATACAAGCAGTCCCGCGGCGTGTTTACTTGTGTGTGACATCATGTGCAATACATGCAGTCCTGTAGCTTTGTTTTCTTGTCTGCGATATCATGTGCGATACAAGCAGTCCTGCAGTGTGTTTACTTGTGTGATATAATATTTGATACAAGCAGTCCTGCAGCGTGTTTACTTGTGTGTTATATCATGTGCGATACAAGCAGTCCTACAGCTCTATTTGCTTGTGTGATATCATGTGCGATACAAGCAGTCCTGCAACGTGTTTACTTGTGTGTGATGTCATTTGCGATACAAGCAGTCCCACGGCGTGTTTACTCGTGTGTGATGTCATGTACGATACAAGCAGTCCTGTAGCTTTGTTTTCTTGTCTGTGATATCATGTGCGATACAAGCAGTCCTGCAGTGTGTTTACTTGTGTGTGATATCATGTGTGATACAAGCAGTCATGCAGCGTGTTTACTTGTTTGTGATATCATGTGCGATACAAGCAGTCCTGCAACGTGTTTACTTGTGTGTGATGTCATTTGCGATACAAGCAGTCCCACGGCGTGTTTACTCGTGTGTGATGTCATGTACGATACAAGCAGTCCTGTAGCTTTGTTTTCTTGTCTGTGATATCATGTGCGATACAAGCAGTCCTGCAGTGTGTTTACTTGTGTGTGATATCATATGTGATACAAGCAGTCATGCAGCGTGTTAACTTGTTTGTGATATCATGTGCGACACAAGCAGTCCTGCAGTGTGTTTACTTGTGTGTGACATCATGTGCAATACAAGCAGTCCTGAAGCTCTGTTTACTTGTGTTTTATATCATGTGCGATACAAGCATTCCCACAGCTCTATTTACTTGTGTGTGATATCATGTGCGATACAAGCAGTCCTGCAACGTGTTTACTTGTGTGTGATGTCATGTGCGATACAAGCAGTCCTGCAACGTGTTTACTTGTGTGTTATGTCATGTGCGATACAAGCAGTCCTGCAACGTGTTTACTTGTGTGTGATGTATTGTGCGATACAAGCAGTCCCGCGGCATGTTTACTTGTGTGTGACATCATGTGCAATACAAGCAGTCCTGTAGCTTTATTTTCTTGTCTGTGATATCATGTGCAATACAAACAGTCTTGTAGCTTTATTTTCTTGTCTGTGATATCATGTGTGATACAAGCAGTCCTGCAGTGTGTTTACTTGTGTGTGATATCATGTGTGATACAAGCAGTCCTGCAGCGTGTTTACTTGTTTGTGATATCATGTGCGATACAAGCAGTCCTGAAGCTGTTTTTACTTGTGTGTGATGTCATATGCTATACAAGCAGTCCTGCAGCATGTTTACCTTTGTGTGATACTATATGCGATGCAAGCAGTCCTGCAGCTGTGTTTACTTGTTAGCGATATCATGTGCGATACAAGCAGTCCTGAAGCTATTTTTACTTGTGTGTGATGTCATATGCTATACAAGCAGTCCTGCAGCGTGTTTACTTGTGTGTGATATCATGTGTGATACAAGCAGTCCTGCAGCGCGTTTAATTGTTTGTGATATAATGTGCGATACAAGCAGTCCTGAAGCTGTTTTTACTTGTGTGTGATGTCATATGCTATACAAGCATTCCTGCAGCATGTTTACCTGTGTGTGATACTATATGCGATGCAAGCAGTCCAGCAGCTGTGTTTACTTGTTTGCGATATCATGTGCGATACAAGCAGTCCTGAAGGTATTTTTACTTGTGTGTGATGTCATATGCTATACAAGCAGTCCTGCAGCGTGTTTACTTGTGTGTGACATCATGTGCGATACAAGCAGTCCTGTAGCTTTGTTTTCTTACCGGTGATATCATGTGCGATACAAGTACTACTGCAGCGTGTGTACTTGTTATCACACATACGCTGCAGTACTGCTTGTATCGCACATGATATTACACATGTCACATGCAGTCCAATATATGCCTGTTTTTTTGCGGGTGTCAGACGCAGTATTATTGAAATGCAACAATGCTCAGCAAGTCTCATAATGTATGTATTCCAAACTAATGTGATCAAAGCCCCAATTTGACCACGTTGTCATTGATATCAGATATTTCTATTAGTGTCATGTGTGATTTTCTTCCCCCAAGCCTTCTGCAGCAGGCCGACGTTGCGTGAATATTCTCCCAGGGTCTGTCAAATCCCCTCGGGGGCTGCAAACTCATAAGCCATCGCTGGCTCTTTGTCTGCCAGAAAAAAATCAAATGTCACATTTTCCAGGGCGACAGCGTTACGTAATCGCCGTCCCGTCAGCTGTAGGAACGACCTTGAGGACAAAAGAGGGATCGTCTTTTTTTTCCATCTAAGGTGCACACAAGGCGGGATCATTTTTATGATTAATTAATTGTTCGAATGAGCGAATGTCTTTTTTGACAGCCCTTTTTTCTACATTATCAATTGGTGGTATGAATGAATGCATTAGATTTGAAAGCACTATTGTTTACATTATTAATGCAATATTTTTGTGATTAATTGCATGAGTTATTGCCTTAAATTTGACAGTCCCAATTTACACATTGATGAATCTTTTTTGTGATTAATCGGTAATACCATTAATTTGACAGTCCTATTTTATAGATGGGATATTTTTGTGGTTAATCGCATGAATTAATGCATTAGATTTTGCAGCCTTGTTTTATACGTGGTTAATGCAATCTTTTTTGTGATTAATTGAATGAGATGATACCTTTTTGTCATGATTTTTGGTCCGGATCATGTTTTTGTTATTTTCTGTTAGTTCTAAGACTCCATTAGTTCCTGTTTTTGTGCACCCTTGTTTGTTTTAGTTTCAATGGCGACTAATTAGTTCCACCTGCACTCTGGTGTTCGGGACATGCACCTGCTCCAATCAAGAGACCATTATTTAAGCCTGTCTTTGCCAGTCAGTCGGCCTGGCGTCATGGCTTGTTTCATGCGATACCATAGTTCATGTTGCTCGTTTTCATGACCGATTCCAGAGTTAATGCTATTTGTTTCATGCCACAGTTTTGTGAGATTTTCATGTCTATAGTTTCATGTTTGTTGCCTTAGCTTCCGCGGGTGATAGGCAGTTATTTTTTATATTTCGTTGAGTGTTTGTTGAATATTTAAATATGTTCCTACCTGGAACATATTTCGGAATAGTCCGATTGCATCCCGGGAGAACAAATCTTGCAGTAAGCTACAGTTGTCGCTTAAAGACTCCGACGAGAAAAAAAAAAAAATACAACAAAAATAACCCCAAGGCTAAAGCCCACGTTGTGGTCAGGGACTAAGCACGCATTATGGCAAAAGCTACGGTGGAGTTTGGTGTGGTTAGTCTGCCACACATCTAAGACTCCATTAGTTCCTGTTTTTGTGCACCCTTGTTTGTTTTAGTTTCAATGGCGACTAATTAGTTTCACCTGCACTCTGGTGTTCGCGACACGCACCTGCTCTAATCAAGAGACCATTATTCAAGCCTGTCTTTGCCAGTCAGTTGGCCTGGCGTCGTGGCTTGTTTCATGTGATACCATAGTTCATGTTGCTCGTTTTCATGACCGATTCCAGAGTTAATGCTATTTGTTTCATGCCACAGTTTTGTGAGGTTTTCATGTCTATAGTTTCATGTTTGTTGCCTTAGCTTCCGCGGGTGATAGGCAGTTTTGTTTTGTATTTCGTTGAGTGTTTGTTGAATATTTAAATATGTTCCTACCTGGAACATAATTTGGAATAGTCCGATTGCATCCCGGGAGAACAAATCTTGCAGTAAGCTACAGTTGTCGCTTAAAGACTCCGCCGAGAAAAAACAAAAATACAACAAAAACCACCCCAAGGCTAAAGCCCACGTTGTGGTCAGGGACTAAGCACGCATTATGGCAAAAGCTACGGTGGAGTTTGGTGTGGCTAGTCTGCCACACATCTAAGACTCCATTAGTTCCTGTTTTTGTGCACCCTTGTTTGTTTTAGTTTCAATGGCGACTAATTGGTTTCACCTGCACTCTGGTGTTCGGGACACGCACCTGCTCTAATCAAGAGACCATTATTTAAGCCTGTCTTTGCCAGTCAGTCGGCCTGGCGTCTTGGCTTGTTTCATGCGATACCATAGTTCATGTTGCCCGTTTTCATGACCGATTCCAGAGTTAATGCTATTTGTTTCATGCCACATTTTTGTGAGGTTTTCATGTCTATAGTTTCATGTTTGTTGCCTTAGCTTCCGCGGGTGATAGGCAGTTTTGTTTTGTGTTTGTTGAATATTTAAATATGTTCCTACCTGGAACATATTTCGGAATAGTCCGATTGCATCCCGGGAGAACAAATCTTGCAGTAAGCTACAGTTGTCGCTTAAAGACTCCGCCGAGAAAAAACAAAAATACAACAAAAACCCCCCCAAGGCTAAAGCCCACGTTGAGGTCAGGGACTAAGCACGCATTATGGCAAAAGCTACGTTGGAGTTTGGTGTGGCTAGTCTGCCACACATCTAAGACTCCATTAGTTCCTGTTTTTGTGCACCCTTGTTTGTTTTAGTTTCAATGGCGACTAATTGGTTTCACCTGCACTCTGGTGTTCGGGACACGCACTTGCTCTAATCAAGAGACCATTATTTAAGCCTGTCTTTGCCAGTCAGTTGGCCTGGCGTCGTGGCTTGTTTCATGCGATACCATAGTTCATGTTGCTCGTTTTCATGACCGATTCCAGAGTTAATGCTATTTGTTTCATGCCACATTTTTGTGAGATTTTCATGTCTATAGTTTCATATTTGTTGCCTTAGCTTCCGCGGGTGATAGGCAGTGTTGTTTTGTACTTCGTTGAGTGTTTGTTGAATAATTAAATATGTTCCTACCTGCAAACCTTTTCCGGAATAGTCCGATTGCATCCCGGGAGAACAAATCTTGCAGTAAGCTACAGTTGTCGCTTAAAGACTCCGCAGAGAAAAAACAAAAATACAACAAAAACCCCCCCAAGGCTAAAGCCCACGTTGAGGTCAGGGACTAAGCACGCATTATGGCAAAAGCTACGTTGGAGTTTGGTGTGGCTAGTCTGCCACACATCTAAGACTCCATTAGTTCCTGTTTTTGTGCACCCTTGTTTGTTTTAGTTTCAATGGCGACTAATTAGTTTCACCTGCACTCTGGTGTTCGGGACACGCACCTGCTCTAATCAAGAGACCATAATTTAAGCCTGTCTTTGCCAGTCAGTTGGCCTGGTGTCGTGGCTTGTTTCATGTGATACCATAGTTCATGTTGCTCGTTTTCATGACCGATTCCAGAGTTAATGCTATTTGTTTCATGCCACAGTTTTGTGAGGTTTTCATGTCTATAGTTTCATGTTTCATGTCCTAAGTTTGTTGCCTTAGCTTCCGCGGGCGATAGGCAGTTTTGTTTTGTACTTCGTTGAGTGTTTGTTGAATAATTAAATATGTTCCAACCTGCAAACCTTTTCCGGAATAGTCAGATTGCATCCCGGGATAACAAATATTGCAGTAAGCTACAATTGTTGCTTAAAGGCTACGCCGAGAAAAAACAAAAATACAACAAAAAACACCCCTAGGCGAAAACTCATGTTGTGGTCAGGGACTAAGCACGCAGTATGGCAAAAGCTACGTGGCTTGTTTCATGCGATACCATAGTTCATGTTGCTCGTTTTCATGACCGATTCCAGAGTTAATGCTATTTGTTTCATGCCACAGTTTTGTGAGGTTTTCTGTCTATAGTTTCATGTTTCATGTCCTAAGTTTGTTGCCTTAGCTTCCGCGGGCGATAGGCAGTTTTGTTTTGTACTTCGTTGAGTGTTTGTTGAATAATTAAATATGTTCCTACCTGCAAACCTTTTCCGGAATAGTCCGATTGCATCCCGGGATAACAAATCTTGCAGTAAGCTACAATTGTCGCTTAAAGACTACGCCGAGAAAAAACAAAAATACAACTAAAAACACCCCTAGGCGAAAGCCCACGTTGCAGCTTGCAGTGAACAAAGGTGCCCTGTCTCAACGCAGCGTTTCCGAAGCTCTGACTGACTGCTAGGCCACTTAAAGCACTCCAAACTGACTGCCAATATTTTTGTGATTAATGTGTTACGGTACACGGGAAGAAGAAGACGGCACAGAGTCAGGGACATTGTTTAGCTCCAGGTGTATATATTAATATAATAAGATGACGTGTGTAATAAACCAAGATACGTATGGTGTGACTATGTGTTGTGTGTTGACTGAGTGTTAACAGGAGTTGTTGAAGGTGCGTGTTGAGCAAGGCAGTTTCGGAGGTCCGTGGGCAAGCAAGAGGTCAGGGGCAGGAGCGAGGAGTCCAGGTCCGTGTCCAGGCGAGAGGTCGAGATCCAGGAAGGCAGCCAAGGAACCAGATAGAATTCGGGGAGACGAGACACACAGCTCAAAACCAGGAAACGGAGGAGCGCTGCGGGATGACGACACAGGACACAAGACAACAAGCATAGAGGAGGAGAAACACAGAGAGAGAGCGAATGCAGATAGGGAGAGAGCTAGAGACATGTAGGCTTACTGGAGCATACAGGCGGCTACGTTCTGGCCCTGGAACGCAGGTTGCACTGGCTTAAGAAGCGTGGAGCCTCATCGGTGTCAGGTCAATCAATCAATCAATGTTTACTTATATAGCCCTGTGGCTATATAAGCATTGACATGACAGTCCGGGTTTCAGGATGTAATATGGGTTTATTTTCAGGGTTTTCCATTCTTTTGCCTTCCAGCACAAAGTCTGTCTCTCCGGGTTTGTGTCTGTGTCGCTTTTGCTCACGCTCCAGCTCCAACCACTTCCTCCCCCCGGCTGCTGCCTTTTTAACAGAGCGACAGGTGATTAGATAACCAGGCCCAGCTGGGCCATCCAGGCACCTGACGCTGATCTCGAAGTCGGTCCTGGCACATCCCGCTCCACTGCAGGTCCGCAGGCCACGCCTCGCCTCCACAAGCCCTAAACCACGAGTGTCTCAAACGACATCCTCGGCTCAGGTGTGTTGATTGCAGATTGAAGACAGCCGCGCGTGCCCAGAGATGCGCTAAACATACTGTCAGAAAAATTGTATGTAAATTATCAAAAAACTTTCCGTTCTGAGTTCCCAATCAACAGTTAAGAAGCTTTTTTTGTTGCACCAAGGTCAGGCTTGGACATTTTCATTGTGTACAATGGGAGGAGACGAGAAGGGGGTTATCTATTGTCATCGAAGACCTGCTCAAGCTGAATCCAGGACCAGCCCAAGCCCGGGGCATCTTTTGTCTTGAATGTGACCAAAAACAAAAGCTGTACTCATACTCCCCCATTCCTTTGGAAGCAGATGTTGTTATGTAAACAGGGAGTGTTCAAATTAAAGAAGACACGTGTCCCTGTTTTCGTCAGAGCGTGGTGGAAGACTGCACAGGGAGTACAGTCGCCAGGTTTCTCCTCAATTGAGCTAAATTGAATTATGTTTCTGTTTATTTCCTTGCTTCTTGTCTTGTTTAATAGATGTTATCGATGTTTGAACCTGACAGGAATGCGCTACCACCGTGACATGATGACATGAATGAATGCCTAAAATTTGACAGCTCTAGGAAGGAGATTCATATGGTTTACCTGACACATGAAACATGACAAAATTGGAAACCCGGGAGGCCCGATCCACTTCAGCCGTCGCACGGTAGTAGAGTGTTTTGTTTTCTTTATTCAATCAACATAAAAATATACAAGATTTACTTCCAACCAGTGCATCAACCCCCTCCCCCCCCCAACAAAACCCTCCCTACCCCATTCACACTCATCCACATCCACTCACACAAAAAAAGGCACACCCACTCACACAAAAAAAAGGTTGTTTCTTTCTGCTACCAAAATTCTGGTTCCCACAACATATATATATTACAGTCTGCAAGGGACACAGTCCCAGAAACACACATGATTGTGTGTGCCGCCGGTCCACTAACATTAATTACAATTACAATAATTGTTTTATACTATTTTACTTTCTTTTTTATCCAAGAAATTTTTATTTATTTTTTATTTATCTTATTTTATTTTATATATTAAATAAAAAAAGGACCTTATCTTCACCAGACCAGGTTGTTAATATAATTAGACTTCTGTAAAGGTTTTTAAAACCAGGTCCTGTCCAGATAATGTCCAAGTCGGGCTTAGCAACACACACCCTCATACATGTACAAAAAAAATAATATAATAATAATTGCATATGATTTATAAACAAAATTACATTTTCATAAAAAGCATTTGTGTACAGTCCATATTATGTCCAAGTCAGACTCAACACACACTTTCATTTTGTACACTCAAAAATAGGGAACACAACAACAGATAGCTTATATGTTGCTGTTGTTGCATATCTATAAACATTATTACATTTTCACAATAAGTCTTTAAGGATTTCCTATCTTTTTTCATGTTTTTTGGCATCATTATCATGTATCTTTCTAAAGTTAAAAAATACTGAATAAATGTTTTAAAGAAAGTAACACTAAGTGAATATCTATTTTTGGCCTTAAAAATGAACCTTTTTACCAAGTACTATAATTAAATTGACCAAGTCATGATTGTCAAAGAACTCTCCTAAAATAACTGAAACTACATCAAGCTTCATAAACAAACCAATCCTTGAACACATTTTTTTACCCAAAAAGAAGACACAATGTAACAATACCAAAACAAATGCAGGGTGGATTCAGATTCCTGACAACAAAATCGGCAATCATCTGACGCAGTCATATTGCATAGTTTTAACATTTTCCCCGTGGGTAAGAAGTTATAAATAATTTTAATTTGAAAATTACGGTTTTGCACATCGATAGTAGTTTTGTAGATTAGTTTGACTATGGCTTCCAACGGCAACGGGCGGTCAAAAAAGTCCTCCCATCTTCCATATGTGTTGTATGAAACAGCCTTTTGTTAAATAAAAATTATATATGTTTTTATTTATTTTAGTTCCTTTTTGCCAACTAGAATTTCTTATTAGAGGTTTACAAACAGGTAATTTAGTAGTTCCATAATTTATTATTTGTTTCCATCTTTTCCTAATTTGAACAAGCACCACCATGCATAGTCCTAAATTCATCATACTTCATAATTTTACCATTCTCATTGATAATATCATTGACAAAAATGATTCTTCTTTCATACACATTTCCAAAAGAAAGGCTTTCCGTCTATTAAAATATTAGAGTTCATCCATATTATCTGCTGCAAAATATCTTCTCTTTTGTTTGGCACATGAAATTGAAAACACCACCATGAGTGGATTGTTTCCTTTATGAACCTCTCAACGTTTCCCAGCAGACTGAGTCACACATTAAAAGCGTTACTAAAACGGCCTTCTTTCATCTCCGTAATATCGTTAAAATTCGCTCCATTTTGTCCACTAAAGACGCCGAGATCATTATCCATGCGTTTGTTACGTCTCGTCTCGATTACTGTAACGAATTATTTTCGGGTCTCCCCATGTCTAGCATTAAAAGATTACAGTTGGTACAAAATGCGGCTGCTAGACTTTTAACAAGAACAAGAAAGTTTGATCACATTACGCCTGTACTGGCTCACCTGCACTGGCTCCCTGTGCACTTAAGATGTGACTTTAAGGTTTTACTACTTACGTATAAAATGCTACACGGTCTAGCTCCAGCCTATCTTGCCGATTGTATTGTACCATATGTCCCGGCAAGAAATCTGCGTTCAAAAGACTCCGGCTTATTAGTGATTCCTAGAGCCCAAAAAAAGTCTGCGGGCTATAGAGCGTTTTCCGTTCGGGCTCCAGTACTCTGGAATGCCCTCCCGGTAACAGTTCGAGATTCTACCTCAGTAGAAGCATTTAAGTCTCACCTTAAAACTCATCTGTAAACTCTAGCCTTTAAATAGACCTCCTTTTTAGACCAGTTGATCTGCCGCTTCTTTTCTTTCTCCTATGTCCCCCCCTCCCTTGTGGAGGGGGTCCGGTCCGATGACCATGGATGAAGTACTGGCTGTCCAGAGTCGGGACCCAGGATGGACCGCTCGCCTGTATCGGTTGGGGACATCTCTACGCTGCTGATCCGCCTCCGCTTGAGATGGTCTCCTCTCGCTGCTGTCTTGGATCCGCTTGAACTGAACTCTCGCGGCTGTGTTGGAGCCACTATGGATTGAACTTTCACAGTATCACGTTAGACCCGCTCGACATCCATTGCTTTCGGTCCCCTAGAGGGGGGGGGGGGGTTGCCCACATCTGAGGTCCTCTCCAAGGTTTCTCATAGTCAGCATTGTCACTGGCGTCCCACTGGATGTGAATTCTCCCTGCCCACTGGGTGTGAGTTTTCCTTGCCCTTTTGTGGGTTCTTCCGAGGATGTTGTAGTCGTAATGATTTGTGCAGTCCTTTGAGACATTTGTGATTTGGGGCTATATAAATAAACATTGATTGATTGATTGACTCTCTACATAAGAATAATGGGAGCGGATCACTTGTAAAAACGGATACAATTTATTTTGATACGGTACATGTTTTCTGTCCAACAGGACACTTGTGGACCACTCAGTGTTTAAGTACATCTTTGGAACAATTGATGCTTTTAAGAGAGCTTCAAGGTTGAGAAGTTTTAGGCCCCCATATTCATACTCATCGTACAAAACCTTTCTTTTAATCTTTTCTGGTTTGCCGTCCCAGACAAAATCGAATACCCTCCGTTCATAAACCTTGAAAAAGTTTTGTGATGGAGCTGGTAATGACAAAAACAAATAAACTGTTGTGATCCAATTCCCGGATCTCATCTTTTGTCTATATTTGAGTCCTTTGTGTTTTGATTATTAATTTTGGGCTTCACGGTGGAAGAGGGGTTAGTGCGTCTGCCTCACAATACGAAGTTCCTGCAGTCCTGGGTTCAAATCCAGGCTCGGGATCTTTCTGTGTGGAGTTTGCATGTTCTCCCCGTGAATGCGTGGGTTCCCTCCGGGTACTCAGGCTTCCTCCCACCTCCAAAGACATGCACCTGGGGATAGGTTGATTGGCAACACTAAATGGTCCCTAGTGTGTGAATGTGAGTGTGAATGTTGTCTGTCTATCTGTGTTGGCCCTGCAATGAGGTGGCGACTTGTCCAGGGTGTACCCTGCCTTCCGCCCGATTGTAGCTGAGATAGGTGCCAGCGCCCCCCGCGACCCCGAAAGGGAATAAGCGGTAGAAAATGGATGGATTTTAGACTCTTCCTGTTCTGAGTTTTGCACTTCCTGTTTTTTCTCGTTGCCATGGGTTCTCATTTGTTCCACCTGCTATGTTTTTCGACGGCAATTGTTTACTCTAGTACAGGGGTCGGGAACCTTTTTGGCTGAGAGAGCCAAAAAGCCAAATATTTTAAAATATATTTCCGTAAGAGCCATATAATATATTTTTTTAACACTGAACATAACTAAACACGTGCATTTTTAAGCAAGACCAACATTTCTAGAGTATAAAAGGGCTCTTATTCTTTGTAATAACATTGTTATTCTGAAGCTAACTGTGGAGGGGGCGTGGCCTGCGGGCCTGCAGCGATACATTGGTCGACGGCCCACCTGGGCCTTCTTATCTAATCATCTGTCGCTCTGTTATAAGCAGCAGCCAGGAGGAGAGACTGGGTTGGGGCTGGAAATACAATTTTAATATTAACTCGAAAAAAGGAACAAAACAAAAGGCGCTCACAGAGGAGGTATAAAAACTTGGCTATGAAACAAAATTATTACTACAACATAAACTATGGACATAAAACAAAACATGCAAACCATAAATAACAAAACTTACAGGGAACGAGAAAAGAGCATGAATCATCAGCATGGAGCAAGGGTGTTTAGAAAAGGGGTTCCAACCTTTTTGAAACCAAGAGCTACTTCTTGGGTACTAATTAATGCAAAGGGCTACCAGTTTGATACGCACTTAAATAAATTGCCGGAAATAGCAAATTTGCTCTATTTACCTTTAATAAATAAATCTATATGTACAAAAAAAAAAGGGTATTTCTGTCTGTCATTCCGTCGTACATATTTTTTCCTTTTATGGAAGGTTTTTTGAAGAGAATAAATTGTGGAAAAAAAACACTTAACTGAACGGTTTGAAAGAGGAGAAAACACAAAAAAAATTAACATTAAAATTTGAAACATAGTTTATCTTCAATTTCTGCTCTTTTAAAATTCAAAATTCCACCAAAAAAAATGAAGAGAAAAACTAGCTATTTCGAATCTTTTGGAAAAAATTTAAAAAAATAATTTATGGAACATCATTAGGAATTGTTTCTGATTAAGATTGATTTAAACATTTTTGATGACATGTTTTAAATAGGTTAAAATCCAATATGCACTTTGTTAGAATATATAACAAATTGGACCAAGTTCTATTTCTAACAAAGACAAATCATTATTTCTTCTAGATTTTCCAGAACAAACATTTTAAAAGAAATTCAAAAGACTTTAAAATAAGACTTAAATTTGATTCTACAGATTTTCTAGATTTGCCAGAATATTTTTTTTAGATTTTAATCATAATAAGTTTGAAGAAACATTTCACAAATATTCTTTGTCGAAAAAACAGAAGCTAAAATGAAGAATTAAATTAAAATGTATTTTTTGTTCTTTACAATAAAAAAAAAATACTTAAACATTGATTTAAATTTTCAGGAAAGAAGAGGAAGGATTTTAAAAGGTAAAAAGGCATAGGTGTTTAAAAATCCCAAAATCATTTTTAAGGTTATATATTTTCTCTAAAATTGTCTTTCTGAAAGTTATAAGAAGCAAAGTAAAAACATAAATGAATTTATTTAACCAAGTGAAGACCAAGTCTTTAAAATATTTCCTTGGTTTTTCAAATTCTATTTGAGTTTTGTCTCTCTTAAAATTAGAAATGTCGGGCAAATAGAGACCAGCTTTCTGGTAAATAAAAAAATTTAAAAAAAATTTAAAAAAATAGAGGCAGCAATACAACAATATTGTAACCCTGAAACAGGCTCTCATGTCGGTGCTTGGGGGTCTGAAGAACCCCCAGGAGGACAAACCCCACACTAACCAATAATAAATAAATAACTTCTTACCATTAACGCAACTTCTTGAACAGGTGCGGTAGAAAACGGATGAATGGATTAAAAATGCATGAGAATGTTTTATATTTTGAACATTATTTTTAACACTGTGATTACAAGTGGAATTATTCATTACTTATCGTGTTAAGCAACTTCAGCTCAGATTTATCCAAGAGCCAGATGCAGTCATCAAAAGAGCCACATCTGGCTCTAGAGCCATAGGTTCCCTACCCCTGCTCTAGTATTTAAGACTGTTTTCTACCTCAGTTCTGTCTTGGCTCACGGTTTGCTACGAGCAACTGTCACGTTTGGTTTTCTCTGCTTTGTCGGTTCTGTGCTAAGTTACGCCTTAGCTTCTGCGCGCTTGACATGCGCTTCTGTAACACGTACTTGGACTTTAGTGCTAGCTATTAGCTTTAGCTTTTCGTGTGCTCCGGCACGCCTTTACTTTGCGGTTTGTATAAGTGTTCTTTTATTTTTGTATAATAAATCAGATTCATACCTGCAATCCTGCCTGTCTGGTCCCACTGCATCCTGAGGTGATATCTCCGCGCATCACAATGCGTTTTGAATGTGACATAAACTGAGGAATAATTAACGAGTTGACAATAGATATTTTCCCATACAAGGTTAAGGATTTCCCTTTCCATAATTGCGTAATTTTGTCCAGTTTTCTTAGTCGATTATCATAATTTACTGAGCATAGATCTTCCAGATTCTCTGGTACAACAACACCAAGTATGTTAACAGGTCCATCCGTCCACAAAACAGGCACTTTGCATTCCATTCGGAAGGATGTTCCCTTTAGATTTCCGATCCTTAAAATTTTACATTTGTCATAATTAAGCTTAAACCCAGATTATTGTGAAAATATATCCAAAAGATCAAAGAGGTTCCGCAAACAATGGGGATTGGGGCTGATAAAGAAGCTTGTATCGTCTGCATACATTATTTCACTTTCAAAATTATTATTGCTGAGCCCTTCAATATTTTTATTCAATCCATCTTTAATTGCTAATATTTCCATAGCAATAATAAATATGGAGACAAAGAGCAACCTTGTTTTAGACCTCTTAATAGAGGTATTGTCCCAGAGATGTATCCATTATTGATAATTCTACAGTTAGTTTTATTATATAGCGTCTTGATCCAATGTAATAAAACAGGGGTGTCAAACTCAAATACAGAGTGGGCCAAAATTTAAAACTGAACAAAGCCACGGGCCAAAGTTGAACAAATGAACCTTTTAATAGGGACCCAAACAAGTTTTGCATTGAATATTGAACCAGCAAGGCTTATATAACTTTATAGTGGCATGTAAAATCGAGTTTTAAATAATAATAATAATAATTTAAAAATATCAATTGCATATCAAATAAAATTTGAATGCCTCTTTTCTATTTCAATCCTCTGAGGTAAATATCAAAATAAACTTTTTCCACCGGCTAATAATAAATTTGCAAATAAAAATACACAATAAAGAATGAATCAAACATTCAAGCCTTGAAGTAGCAAGAGAAAGTGCATGAGTAAAATGTTAATTATTGCTTGGGGAGGGCAGGGGGGTATATTGTAGTGTCCCTGAAGAGTTAGTGCTGCAAGGGGTTCTGGGTATTTGTTCTGTTGTGTTCATGTTGTGTTACGGTGCGGATGTTCTCCCGAAATGTGTTTGTTATTCTTGTTTGGTGTGGGTTCACAGTGTGGTGCATATTTGTGACAGTGTTAAAGTTGTTTATACGACCACCCTCAGTGTGACCTGTATGGCTGTTGAACAAGTATGCCTTGCATTCACTTGTGTGTGAGTTTGACACCCATGTAATAGAGAGTTGCCAAAATTAAAAAAAAACTAAGCTTTTACATATAAAATCTAAGCTAATTTTGTCAAAAGCCTTCTCCAGGTCGGCTACAAAAATGAATCCTCTTTTATTTTCCATCTGATAATTTTCCATAATTTCTAATAACTGTCTAATATTGTTTCCTATGTTTCTTCCCTGTAGGAAACCTGATTGATCTTGGTGAATAATATTTGACAAAACAGACTTAAGTCGTGTAGCCAAACATTTTGCCAGTATTTTAGCATCATAACACTGAAGTGTTATTGGTCTCCAATTTTTAGTCTTTACACTGACCATTTATTTCTTGTTTCAACAATAAAGAAATAATACCTTCCGTTTGAGTGTTAGACAAAGAACCTATTTTATATGAGTGATTAAAACTAGAAAGCAATGGTTTCTTAATCTCTTCATAAAATACTTGATAAACCTCAATAGGTATTCCATCTAATCCTGGAGTTTTCCCCGGATGAAAAGATTCAACAGCTTCCACAAGTTATTCCTCTGTAATGAGGCCTTCAAATAAATGACTTTCTTCTGAATTCAATTTTCTTTCATAATTTTCTGGAAAAAAAATGGGTAGTTTCAGGAGAAATTACCGGATTAGAAAAAAGATTTCTTTCAACAATGTGGTGTGTGTATCCAATACCTTTCCATTTGTTTTAATAAGCTTGGAAATGTTGTTTTTAGAACGATTTTTTTGTGTGGATATTTAAAAAGAATTTTGAACACTTCTCACTTTTTTTCATCCAGATTGCTCTGTTGCAGTCATAATTTTTCAATAATTTTTTTTCAACTAAGTCTGCTAACTTTTCTTGTTTGGCTGTAAAGGAATTTAGTTGCTCATTAGTTGGATTATCATTACTATCTATTTTTTTTGTAAATCATCAATTTCCTTCTTTAATCCTGTTCTGCCATTTTTAATTTTTTTTTTTTTTTTTCATTTGAAGGCTTCCCAAACTATTTGGGGATTTGATTATCCTACATTGTTTTTAAAAAAGTCAGTAATAAATTTCATTTTTTCAATAAATGTATCACACTTTAGAAGCATTTGATTAAACTTCCAATATCCGGGTCCACGTGCATTATCTTCAATTGAAATAGTTAATCCTAAACAATTATGATCCGAATGCAATTCATCATCGATTGATATTGCAGTCACTTTGTTTAGCAATGAAAATGATATCAAAAAATTAGTCAATACGACTCGCCTGGTTTTGTCTTCTCCATGTGTACTGTACTAATCTAGGATTTTTGAATCTCCAGATATCAATTAAATCAAATGCATCCATAATATTTTGAATCTTTTGTAAAGATTGAGGATGAAAATTCCCTTTTTGGTCCAGAACTTTATTCAAAGCATCATTAAAGTCCCCCACAATAATAATTTCCCCTCGTTGTTCTTGCAACATATCACTTATTTCTTCAAAAAAAGGAAGGTTCATCAACATTTGGCCCATACAGATTCAAAATGCACATCTTTTGACCCTGAATAATCATATTTAATACTAACCAGCGTCCTTGTGAGTCTTTTTCCATAGAGTTAAATTGAAAATTAAATGTTTTTTTAAATCAAAATCATGACACCTAGTAGAGTGTTAAATATTTCAAAATGTGTTCTGTGGCAAATCGAACTGTTGCCATGTAGAGTGGCACTTTCCATCATTTTCAGCAGACCCCTCTTGCTGTTGCTGTTACAAGTTTATTCACAATACCATATAACATTTACAAAAGTGGTGAATATGTCAGAGGTATTTGTTGACGAACCCCAAGATGCAGAGATGGAGGCAGGCATGGAGTGAGCAAACATGATTTTAATATAAATACTAATACTTATTTCGCCATCTTCGAAACCACTATCATTTCCCTGTGACGTCATACAGTGCTGCCAATACAAACAACATGGCGGTTACCACAGCAAGATATAGCGACATTAGCTCGGATTCAGACACGGATTTCAGCGGCTTAAGCGATTCAACAGATTACGCATGTATTGAAACAGATGGTCGGAGTATGGAGGCAGATAGCGAAAACTAAATCGAAGAAGAAATTGAAGCTATTGAGCGAATAGCTATTGATGCTATTCGGCCATAGCGTGGGTGTACCTAATGAAGTGGCCCATAGCATGGCTGCCTTATTAGCATCGCCGGTAAAATGTGCAGACCAAACAATCAGGACTTTCGCATCTTGTGACACTGGAGCAACTTAAATCCGTCGATTGGTAAGTGTTTGTTTCGCATTAAATGTGGGTATCTAGTTACAAATGTACATACAGCTAGCGTAAATAGCATGTTAGCATCGACTAGCGTAGCATGTTAGCATCGATTAGCTGGCAGTCATGTCGTGACCAAATATGTCTGATTAGCACATAAGTCAACAACATCAACAAAACTCACCTTCGTGATTTAGTTGACTTAATCGTTGCAAATGCATCTGCAGGTTATCCATACATCTCTGTGCCATGTCTGTCTTAGCATCGCCGGTCAAATGTGAAGACACTTTGGTACATTCAATGGGGGTCTGGTGGCAGATTTCTTGCCAGTGGCACAACTTGAATCCCTCCCTGTTAGTGTTGTTACACCCTCCGACAACACACCGACGAGGCATGATGTCTCCAAGGCACAAGATGAAAAAAACGGAAAATAACAGAGCTGAGACCTGGTGTTTGTAATGTGAAAATGAATATGGTGGGTGTGTTACCTCGGTGACGTCACGTTCTGACGTCATCGCTAAAAGACCGATGAACAGAAAGGCGTTTAATTTGCCAAAATTCACCCATTTAGAGTTCGGAAATCGGTTAAAAAAATACATGGTCTTTTTTCTGCAACATCAAACTATATATTGACGCTTGCATAGGTCTGGTGATAATGTTCCCCTTTATCAATCAATCAATCAATCAATGTTTATTTATATAGCCCCAAATCACAAATGTCTCAAAGGACTGCACAAATCATTACGACTACAACATCCTCGGAAGAACCCACAAAAGGGCAAGGAAAACTCACACCCAGTGGGCAGGGAGGATTCACATCCAGTGGGACGCCAGTGACAATGCTGACTATGAGAAACCTTGGAGAGGACCTCAGAAGTGGGTCCAATTGACTACATTACTCTGTGAAACAGTTTCAAATAGCTCTATGAGTGGTAAAGGTGGCCAACCTCTGATGTAATTCAGCGGGCGGTTGGCGGGCGGGTACGGTCCCGATAAAAAGTTGGTTCGGGTGGACGGCGGGTGGATGACGATTTTGGTGATGCGGATGCGGATGATATAATTGCCTATCCGCTTAGCTCTAGTCCATAATAATCGTATAAAGCTCATTGATGTCAGTTGGCTGCATGAAAAAGGAACCAGGGTAGCTGCCTGTTAAAAATTCTTTAAAGGAAGACCCTGGAGGTTGACTTATTTTACTTGATAGGTTTTCCCCAATGGAAGCAAAAAAAGGTATTAAAAATATTGGCAAGATCAGCCCCATTTGACCCTGTATCCGGGACAACAGTGGCCTTATATCCCTTGTTGAGAAAAGTATTCAACACGTTCCATGTTCTCCTACAATCCCCCTGCGATGCTTGTAGTAGTTCAGAATAATAGTTGCGCTTACTTTTCCTGATAATGAGTTAATTTATTTCTATAATTTGTGTATTTTTCTTTGTTGACAGTGGTAGGGTCGAAATATAACATTTGTAGAGTTTATTCTTTTGAAGTGAATTTTGAAGTGAATTATATTTATATAGCGCTTTTTCTCTAGTGACTCAAAGCGCTTTAATAGTGAAACCCAATATCTAAGTTACATTCAAACCAGTGTGGGTGGCCCTGGGAGCAGGTGGGTAAAGTGTCTTGCCCAAGGACACAACGGCAGTGACTAGGATGGCAGAAGCGGGAATCGAACCTGCAACCCTCAAGTTGCTGGCACGGCCACTCTACCAACAGAGCTAAACCGCCCGGTATACAGGCGATATTTTACTGGATTATTAAAATAATCCAGTAAGAAAAGTTGAACTGTAATGTTAGACACCCTATTAAACTATTACAATTTAAAACATATTTAAAATGAGATTTAATTGTTAAAAAAAGTAACTAAACTTTTGTAAATGAGCTCGCTTACTCTACCTGACGCTGTCATTTTGGGCAGTATCCTGAGATAGTCACATGGCTTTCACATGACAACCACTCCCAAATGTTCCCTATGGTGATTAAGAGTTATTCAATTAAGTAGGATTAAATAAACTCTGCTTCTTCCTACTCCTTTTCGAACATGTTGAAAAGAGAAACTGGAAATTGTGATGTATCATGTTGTATGCTTGCATGTTCGAAATAAACTCAAACTCAAACTCAAATTAAGCTATTCGAAAGATGTTTTTTTTATGGATTATTTCAAGTTAAAACAAATCTAGAAGAAGATCTCACTGCTGTACCAGTGATGACATCCAACAAAAAGTTGCATCACATTTATGTTAAAATTACAATAAAAACAATCAGACAACATAAAGTGGAGTCTGATGGACTTTAAGATCCCCCTTACAATCCAGGGATTTTTTTCTGAGGTATGAGTTTTGATAGTTTTTTTTTTTAGGGATTGTTTCCTGAATAGCATCCTGAATTATTTTAATCAGATTTTCATATGCCGTATCGGGACAGGTGCAATTAAACAGAAGAGTCCCATTGCCTGGCAAGTGGATTATTATTTAGGTGTTGAAGAGTTGTATTGTTGAGTATTTTGGTTTTACCTTTAGGAGGTGGGGGTGGAGTTTTGCGTCAAAGAATAGTATTATGGGAAAGTGGTCTGTGATATCGGATTGCACCACCCCTGTCACGAGTTTTGTATGCCGGATGTTAGGGACGGCGTGGGAGAGTGGCCGTGCGCAACCCGAGGGGCCCTGGTTCAAATCCCACCTAGTACCAACCTCGTCACGTCCGTTGTGTCCTGAGCAAGACACTTCACCCTTGCTCCTGATGGGTGCTGGTTGGCGCCTTGCATGGCAGCTCCCTCCATCAGTGTGTGAATGTGTGTGTGAATGGGTAAATGTGGAAGTAGTGTCAAAGCGCTTTGAGTACCTTGAAGGTAGAAAAGCGCTGTACAAGTACAACCCATTTATCATTTATTTATTTAGTAATAATGTTATCGATTATTGTTTTTGAGGCATCTGTGACTCGAGTGAAACTATTGATGGTGGGGAAGAAGGAAGAGGAATGTAATCAATCTTACGTGAGATACACCCAAAAATGAGACCACATGAATCCCTTTCCTACTGTGCATGATTAATGTGATATTTTTGTGATTAATCGCATTCGACACGCAGCGCTGGAAAATGATCAACATGCAGAGCAGCTGTGCTCGGTTTACTTCATGGACTATGAAATGATCCCGTCGAGGGGGGGGGGGACGGAGCAGAGTCAAATCAAACCCAACCAACCACACGCCACAGAAGATGATCCTGATTTGATGATTGCTTATTTATTTCCCTCTAATTGGCTGTGCTGATTTGCTTTGATACACACCGGTAGCGAATGTCATTCAGGGTTTCGGACCCATCCATGCATCCATTTTCTACCGCTCGTCCCGTTTCTCTAAATGCGAGGGCTCCGTCAGAGTCGTTTTGAAGAAAATGTTCCTCCAAAAAAAAAAAAGTTTGCTGCAGAAAGAATGACAGGGGCTAGGACGAGCACCGGTTGATGGCTCACTAATAAGTTCCTGGAGGACACTCGGGTCTCGGGAACTCAATGATGGCGTCTAATGAAGACATTAACGGAAACCTGAAGGGACGTTGCATCTGTCCTCATAATGTACGAGTACCGACTGCAGCCAAGTGGAAATCAATAAGCCAAGGATCGCCTATAAAATGACATCTCAGGGAGGTAAACATTTCTCGTCTGGCTTGGCTCTCTGACCCCGTCTCTGCCTGGCAGCCACTTGTGAGGGAGATCCTAATCAGTCACGGTTTTTCAGTTTTTATCGTAAATAAGGTTTTCTTTTCGATAATTATTGTCGCCCGTAATCACTTATCGGTTCCGACGGTAATATCTGACCCCGACAGTTTTTTGAAGTCACTGCTCTTTCTCTCAAAAGGACAATTGGAAACAAAAAAGTTTTGATTTTGAAATTCCATCCATCCATCTTCCTCTTGTTATCCAAGGTCGGGTTGCGGGGGCTGCAGCCTAAGCAGGGAAGCCCAGACTTTCTTCTCCCCAGCCACTTCATCCAGCTCCTCCCGGGGGATCCCGAGGCGTTCCCAGGATAGCTGGGAGATATAGTCTTCCCAACATGTCCTGGGTCTTCCCCGTGGCCTCCTCCTGGTTGGACGTACCCTAAACACCTCCATAGGGAGGCGTTCGGGTGGCATCCTGAGCAGATGCCCCAACCATCTCATCTGGTTCCTCTCCATGTGGAGGAGCAGCGGCTTTACTTTGAGCTCCCCCCAAATGACAGAGCTTCTGACCCATGTTTTGTGGTCACGTTCTATCTGGTTTTGGACTCATTGGGCACCCCTGTTTGTTTTTGACTACCAATTAGTTTTCACCTGTCATGTCACGCACCTGGTTCATTTGGACTCATGCACCTGTTAATCATCACAGTATTATTTAAGCCTGTAGTTGCCAGGCAGTCAGCCTGGCGGCATCACCCTCTATCATCTTCTACACCAGTGTTCACCAACGCGGTGCCCACGGGCACCAGGCAGCCCATCAGGACCAGATGAGTAGCCCGCTGACCTGTTCTAAAAATAGCTCAAATAGCAGCACTTACCAGTGAGCTGCCTCTATTTTTTTTTTTATGTTATTTATTTACCATAAAGCTGGTCTCTATTTGCTCGACATTTTTAATTTTTAGAGAGACAAAACTCATAGAATTTGAAAAACCAAGGAAATATTTTAAAGACTTGGTCTTCACTTGGTTAAATAAATTCATTTATGTTTTTACTTTGCTTCTTATAACTTTCAGAAAGACAATTTTAGAGAAAATATATAAACTTAAAAATGATTTTGGGATTTTTAAACACCTATGCCTTTTAACCTTTTAAAATCCTTCCTCTTCTTTCTTGACAATTCAAATCAATGTTTAAGTATTTTTTTTTATTGTAAAGAACAATAAATACATTTTAATTTAATTCTTCATTTTAGCTTCTGTTTTTTGACAAAGAATATTTGTGAAATATTTCTTCAAACTTATGATTAAAATCTAAAAAAAATATTCTGGCAAATCTAGAAAATCTGTAGAATCAAATTTAAGTCTTATTTTAAGGTCTTTTGAATTTCTTTTAAAATAATGAAATGTTGCGACATTCAATTAAAATGCAAACAGTGGGCAACATGGCTGTTCTAATATGTCTTTATATAGGTTTTTACGCCATTTCATTGATTATGACATTTGGTGTTGTGACATTTTATGTTGACATTTCATTTGTTACAACATTTTGTATTACAATATTTTGTGTTACATTTCATTGTTATATGTCTTATGACATTTCGTGTTAAGACATTTTATTAGTTACGACATTTTGTGTTGTGACATTTCATTTTACGACATTTTGTGTTAAGACATTTCATTAGTAATGACATTTCCTGTTATGACATTTTGTGTTACAAGTTTTTGTGTCATGACATTTTCGTGTTATGACATTTTGTGTTAAAACATTTCATTGTTTTTTTAACACATTTTGTGTTACAACATTTCGTGTTAAGGCATTTTATTATTACGTTTCGTGTTGTGACATTTTGTGTTACGACATTTCATTAGTTACGACATTTCCTGTTATGATATTTTGTGTTACAAGTTTTTGTGTCATGACATTTTCGTGTTGTGACAGTTCGTGTTACGACATTTTGTGTTAAAACATTTCATAATTTTTTTAGGACATTTCGTGTTACACTTCGTGTTAAGACATTTTAGGGTTACATTTCACGTTAAGACATTTTATTAGTCACGACATTTCGTGTTGTGACATATTGTGTTGTGACATTTCGTGTTTTGACAGTTTGTGTTACGACATTTTGTGTTAAGACAATTCATTAGTTACGATATTTCCTGCTATGTCATTTTGTTACCAGATTTTGTGTCATGATATTTTCGTGTTTCAACGTTTGTGTTACGTTTCGTGTTACGGCAAATCATGGTAAGATATTTAACTTTTAAGATTCAACTGTGCTGCACAGACATGCAACATTTCATAGTATGACATTTTATTAGTTGATATTTCATGTTACGAAATGTTGTTAAGTATCGAGTTACGACGTTCAATTAAAATGTAAACAGTGGGCAAAATGGTTGCTCTATAATGTGTTCATACAGGTTGTTACGCCATTTCATTGGTTACGACATTTGGTGTTATGACATTTTGTGTATCGACATTTCGTGTTGACCTTTTATTGGTTACGACATTTCACGTTATGACATTTTCTGTTACGATATTTTGTGTTGAGACATTTCATTGGTTACATTTTGTGTTATGACATTTTGTGTTACATTTCATGTTAAGACAATTCATTGTTACATTTCGTGTTATGACATTTTGTGTTAGGAAATGTCATTAGTTACATTTCTTGTTGACATTTCGTATTATGACATTTTGTGTTAAAACATTTCATTTGTAATGACATTTTCTGTCATGACATTTTCATGTTGTGACATTTTGTGTTGTGACATTTTGTGTTAAAACATTGTTTTTTTAATGAAATTTTATGTTACAAAATTTCGCGTTAAGATATTTTATTGTTACATTTCGTGTTAAGACATTTCATTAGTTACGACATTTCGTGTTGTGACATTTCCTCTTATGACATTTGTGTCACGAGATTTTGTGTCATGATATTTTCGTGTTTCAACGATTTTGTTACGTTTCGTGTTACGGCAATTTATGGTAAGATATTTAACTTTTAACGTTCAACTGCGTTGCACAGACAAGCAACATTTCATGTTATGACATTTTATTGGTGTTGACATTTCACGTTACTACATGTTGTGTTAAGTATCGAGTTACGACATTCAATTATAATGTAAAAAGTGGGCAACATGGCTTTTCTTATATGTGTTCATACAGGTTGTTACGCCATTTCATTGGTTACGATATTTTGTGTTATGACATTTCATTGGTTACAACATTTTGTTACAACATTTCGTGTTAAGACATTTCAATGTTACATTTCGTGTTATGATATTTCGTTTTAAGACATTTCATTAGTTACGACATTTTGTGTTTTGACATTTAGTGTTGCAATATTCGTGTTAAGACATTACATTAGTTGCGACATTTCCTGTTATGACATTTTGTGTTATGAGATTTTATGTCATGACATTTTCATGTTTCAACATTTTGTGTTACGGCAATTAAGGGTAAGATATTTAACTTTAAACATTCAACTGTGCTGCACAGGCATGCAACATTTCATGGTACAGCATTTTATTGGTGTTGACATTTCATGTTACGACATGTGTTAAGTTTCGTGTTACGACATTCAATTAAAAATGTAAACAGTGGGCAAGATGGCTGTTCATAATATGTGTTTCTACAGGTTGTTACGCCATTTCATTGGTTATCGACATTTGGTATTATGACATTTTGTGTTGCGACATTTGGTGTTGACATTTCATTGGTTACGACTTTTTATGAATGACATTTTGTGTTAAGACATTTCATTGGTCACAACATTTTGTGTTATGACATTTTGTCTTAAAACATTTCGTGTTAAGACATTTCATTAGTTACGACATTTCTTTTTGTGACATTTCGTGTTGTCACATTTTGTGTCAGGACATTTCATTAGTTACGACATTTCCTGTTATGACATTTTGTGTTACGAGATTTTGTCTCATGACATTTTCGTGTTTCAACGTTTTGGTGTTAAGTTTCGAGTTACAGCAGTTCATGGTAAGAAATGTCACTTTTAACATCCAATGATGCTGCATAGACGCGCAACATTGTCAAATGTAAACAATGGGCAACATGGCTGTTCTGATGTATGCACATACAGGTGGTCCTTGTTTAGTGTTTCACTTTTTGTGTTAGGACGTTACTTGTGACGCCATTTCATTGGTTACGACAATTGATGTTATGACCTTATCGTGTTAATTTTTGTGTTACGACAATTCATGTTCAAACATTTCCTGTTAGGACATTTCATGTTGCGACGTTTCGCGTAATGAAGTTTTGCGTTATGACGTTTTGTGTCACGACATTTCGTGGTAAGACAATTACCTTTTAACATTTGACGATGCTGTACAGACGTAGAAAATTGTAAAATATGAACAGTGGGCAACATGACTGTTCTGATGTACTGTATGTACATACAATTGGTTACGACAATTAACATAATGACCTTTATTGTGTTCATTTTTGTGCTACAACAATTTATGTTCAAACATTTTCTGTTAGGACATTTCATCTTGCGAGAGATTTCGTTTCCCGACATTTCGAGTTACAATTTTTTGTGTTACGACAATTCATGGTAAGACTTTTCACTTTTAACACTCGACAATGCTGCACGGACGTGCAAAATTTAAAAATGTAAACAGTGGGCAACATGGTTGTTCTGATGTATGTACATACAGGTGGTCCTTAATTAGTGTTTGTCTTTTTGTGTTAGGACGTTACGTGTTACGCCATTTCATTGGATACGACAATTAATGTTATGACCTTTATCGTGTTATCTTTTTTGTGTTACGACGTTTCATGTTACGACGTTTCATGTTACAACGTTTCGCGTTACGACGTTTTGTCTTACAGTTCATGGTAAGATATTTCACTTTTAACATTTGACGCTGCACAGACGTGCAAAATTGTCAAATGTAAACATCGGGCAAAATGGTTGTTCTGATGTAAGTATATACAAGTGGTCCTCGTTTTGTGTTGGTCTTTTTGTGTTAGGACGTTGGTTGTTACATCATTTCAACTGTTACGACATTCCCTGTTATGAATTTTTGTGTTACGAGATTTTGGGTCATGACATTTTCGAATTTCAACGTTTTGGTGCTAAATTTCGTGTTACAGCAGTTCATGGTAAGAAATGTCACTTTTAACATCCAATGATGCTGCATAGACGTGCAACATTGTAAAATGTAAACAATGGGCAACATGGCTGTTCTGATGTATGCACATACAGGTGGTCCTTGTTTAGTGTTTCACTTTTTGTGTTAGGACGTTACTTGTTACGCCATTTCATTGGTTACGACAATTGATGTTATGACCTTATCGTGTTAATTTTTGTGTTACGACAATTCATGTTCAAACATTTCCTGTTAGGGCATTTCATGTTGCGACGTTTCGCGTAGTGAAGTTTTGCGTTATGACGTTTTGTGTCACGACATTTCGTGGTAAGACAATTACCTTTTAACATTTGACGATGCTGTACGGACGTAGAAAATTGTAAAATATGAACAGTGGGCAACATGACTGTTCTGATGTACTGTATGCACATACAATTGGTTACGACAATTAACATAATGACCTTTATCGTGTTCATTTTGTGTGCTACAACAATTTATGTTCAAACATTTTCTGTTACGACATTTCATTTTGCGAGAGATTTCGTTTTCCGACATTTCGAGTTACAATTTTTTGTGTTACGACAATTCATGGTAAGACGTTTCACTTTTAACACTCGACAATGTAAACAGTGGGCAACATGGTTGTTCTGATGTATGTACATACAGGTGGTCCTCGTTTAGTGTTTGTCGTTTTGTGTTAGGACGTTACTTGTTACGCCATTTCATTGGATACGACAAATAATGTTATGACCTTTTATCGTGTAATTTTTTGTTTAACGAGAATTCATGTTGAAACATGTCATGTTACATTTCATGTTACGACGTTTCACGTTACGACGTTTTCTGTTACAATTCATGGTAAGATATTTTACTTTTAACATTTGACGATGCTGCAGAGACGTGCAAAATTGTCAAATGTAAACATCGGGCAAAATGGTTGTTCAGATCTAAGTACATACATGTGGTCCTTGTTTTGTGTTGGTCTTTTTGTGTTTGGACGTTGCTTGTTACATCATTTCAATGGTTAGGACTTTTCGTGTTATGACATTTCGTGGTCACGATGTTTAGTGTTACAAAGTTTGATGTTTAAAAGTTTAGTTATGCAACTTTATGTGGTTATGAAGTCTATTGTTACGTTTTGAGGTTTTTTGTACTACATATCACTTTTAACATTGATCTAATGTTAAAAAGTCAAAATCCGCAAAGTGACATTAAAATGTATTCAGTAGGCAACATGCCTGATATAGGTGGTCATGGTTTTAAAACATTTGTTTTATAATGTTTGGTGGTTACATTTCGTGGTTACAATGTTTTTACTGCTGCACTGCTGTGTGTACTGGTATTTATTTTTAACATGTATTTTTTGTCTTGTGTTTTTAACCGCACCTAACCCACTTAAATTGTTTTCACAATTTCCTGTTTTTATCACAAAGCATTCTGTTGTATTCCAACTTGGATAAATAGTCGATCCAGTTTTTGTATATTGCTTGTTGAGTATTAAAAAAACAAAATGATTAATAAACTTAACATAGGATTGTTCAGTAAAGATAAAGAATATATATTCTATACCAGGGGCTCTGAACCTTTTTTGACCTTGGGGCCCTACATTTCCCTTCAAGAGACTCAAATATTAACAAGGAATTAATAATCATACTCGTACATTTTGAAAATATACACTTATATCTGGCCTACTTGCAAATTGACAGGATAAACCTTGTCAATTGATATAAAACCACGTGTTTGGCACAAACATTGTTTACAAAAATGATTAGGAAATATACTGCAAAAGAAGGGACTCATAAAATCTGATGAAAAATAAATGTACATACAACTACGCAGCGCTCCAAAAAAGAAATTGTCACTAAATTAATAACAGATAAGAACTGTCAGGTGTAAACACTGATGACATCTATTAAACAAGACAAGAAGCAAAGAATCAAACAATGACAGAATTCAATTTGGCTCAGTGAGGGGAAACGTGTACATCTTTACCCTTGTACAGTGTCATCACGCTCTGCCAAAAGATTGTATGCCTCCTTTTTATTTGGACCTTCCCCTGACCACATGGCAACAGCGGCTTCCAAAGGGACGGGGTCATAAACAGCCATCGCCTTTCATTACAAAACAGTTCAAAAGAAAAGGTCGGTTCAAAAAAGATGTTGGTAAAAGAGTTAAAAAAAAAGGTTGGTAAAAGAGTTCAAAAAAGAGGTTGGTAAAAGAGTTCAAAAAAGAGGTTTATAAAAGAGTTCAAAAAAGAGGTTGGTAAAAGAGTTCAAAAAAGAGGTTCATAAAATAGTTCAAAAAAGATTTTCGTAAAAGACTTTGAAAAAAAAAAAAAGGTTGTCTTTTGCTCCATCCCGGCTGCAACAAATGATAATATAGATATATTTAATAAAGTCAAATTCAAATAAGGCAACAAGAGAAGTATCCTACACTTCTCTTTTGTAAAGTAAATCTGAACAGCCGATACGGGCCTCTACATCAACTATATGATTTGCCTGATAAGCTGGACAGGACAAAAAAAAAAAAAAAAAGAGGTCGTAAAAAAGTTCAAATAGATGTTTGTAAAAGAGCCGTGCCGGGAGGGGAGTCTGGTCCTGCTTCCTCTTTGCTTTTGTAATTCTTGGGTCAGACAATATATTTCTGTTGATTACAATACATGAACGAAAGAGAAACCCCTTCATGTTGCTTCCTCCCCTACACAGTGGAGTTTTACAAGCCTTCTTTTTGGTAGGTTTAAACACAGCTTTAGCTTCTCGCCGGGAACTCATTGAAACACAAAGTTTTTGTGATAACTTAGATACAATTATTCTAACAAGAATACTAATTAAGAATACTAACAAACAACCAAACAGAGCTCGATTGAAAGAATCGCCAGGCACACACCCCTCCGTTTATCCCAAGAGTCCATTTTGTATCCAGCAAAATTACTCTTCTGCGGTCCTCCAGGACCCCCGGCCCTTTGGTTCTGTCTATATGACAGAATGTAGAACATTTTCAAGTTCAACAATTGCGATGCTTAACCACATTTTGGTGATAAGTAGGGCTGTGAATCTTTGGGTGTTCCACGGTTCGATTCAATATCGATTCTTGGGGTCACGATTAGATTATATATATTGATTTTTTTCGATTCAAAAACGATATTTTTCCTATTCAAAACGATTCTGTATTCATTCAATACATAGGATTTCAGCAGGATCTACCCCAGTCTGCTGACATGCTAGCAGAGTAGTAGATTTTTGTAAAAAGCTTTTATAATTGTAAAGGACAATGTTTTATCAACTGATTGCAATAATCTAAATTTGTTTTAACTATTAAAGGAACCAAAAATATGACTTATTTTATCTTTGTGAAAACATTGGACTTGCAAAAAGACCATCACTAGGAAATGGATATCCCAGGAGAGCCCAACTTTGAAGCAATGGATGGAAACCACAATGGACATATATAAAATGGAGAAGATAACTGCCTTTATTAATTATAAATTGGAGAAATTTGCCTCATACTGGGAAAACTGGGTAAATGATGTCACGCCCTATAAGCCTGACTTAAATCTCTGGAATTAGTGTACTGTTTTAAAATAAAATAAATAAATAAAAAAGATGACTCCCTATATGTGTATATATACATATAAGTATCTGTATATATTTAGTTTAGTTTATTTCTGTTCATTATTATCAATGTATTATCTATTTTTTGCTCTTTTAATTGATGTATGTGTAGATACTACCTTGTTTTTGTTATCTCTGTTTCTTTTTCTTTTTTGGGGGGGTGGGTGGTAAATAAAAATACTTTTGACATTTAGGGCGGACAACGGCTATGTATGTGAATATGATTTAGTGGATGGAAATGTCTGATGCTGGATGTCAATTAAAAAAAAAGAAAATATTGGACACAGTGTGTTGTCAAGCTTATGAGATGCAATGCAAGTGTAAGCCACTGTGACACTATTTTAAAATTTTCATAAATGTCTCATGATAATGTCAATGAGAGATTTTTAATCATTGCTATGCTGAAATTTTTAACTAATATTGATACTGTTGTTGATAATATTCATTTTTGTTTCACTACTTTTGGTTTGTTCTGTGTCGTGTTTGTGTCTTCTCTCAATTGCTCTGTTTGTTGCAGCTCTGAGTGTTGCTGGGTCAGGTTCGGTTTTGGAATTGGATTGCATTGTTATGGTATTGCCGTGTAGTGGTTTGTTGGATTGATTAAAACTAAAAAAATTAAAAATTTTATTTTATAAAAAATGAGAATCGATTCTGAATCGCCCAACGTGAGAATCTCGATTCGTATTCGAATCGATTTTTTCCCACACCCCTAGTGATAAGTGTTAGGAAATATGAACAAGCTTAAAAAGATCCACTCGGCCGAGGCAATTAAAGCGACGCCGACGTGAAGAATAATGTGAGGAAGGAAACGGGAGCGCGTTCCTTCGCCGATGTCTCCCCCGATGACGACACAGACGCCCGCCGTCGCACCAGCTCAATTATCTCTGAAATATTTGCCCTCGTCTCATCGCACGAGGACAAGAAAACGCGTTTCCGCAGGCCTTTTTATTCTTGCCTTGTTGGTCGTTTTGGGTCTTTTTAATTAGCCAGCTGACGTTCGGGGGTCGGAGGGGGGGTGGGGGGGGGGGGGGGATTGTTTTTCCTGCTCCACAGAGCAGACCGGTGTTGCCCCTGCCTCTGGTTGCCGTGGCAACAGCACGGACACAGGCAGGTGGTACGTTTGTTTTTCATGACACAGATTTGTCCTTACTGTTTGATCCGTGTGGGCTGGAGACTTTAAGTGTGTGGGGTGGGGTGGGGTGGGGGGGGGGGGGGTGCTCGACGACAGAAAGACTTGGCACAGAGACGTTTTGGGACGTCGGTGACATTTTGTGGCAGTTATTCGGTGCCAGCGCTGCCGTGTGGGAGCCTAATCTTTAATTAATGAGTCGTCGCCCTTTTTTTTTTTCTTTTTTTAAAGATGGCTTTTGCAGTTTTGCAATAAGTGTGCATTGCCAGTGCCTAGCCTCCATTAACAATATTTTTAAAACTAGAACGTGTGAGTGTGAATGCCCTGTGTGGATGTTGGAAAGGTTCGGATCAGTTATGAAATGTGGGCTATAAGGAGGTTGGTACAGTGGGGCAAAAAAGTATTGAGTCAGCCACCGATTGTGCAAGTTCTCCCACTTAAAATGATGACAGAGGTCTGTAATTTTCATCATAGGTACACTTCAACTGTGAGAGACAGAATGTGAAAAAAAAATCCAGGAATTCACATTGTAGGAATTTTAAAGAATTTATTTGTAAATTATTGTGGAAAATAAGTATTTGGTCAACCATTCAAAGCTCTCACTGATGGAAGGAGGTTCTGGCTCAAAATCTCCAGAGACATGGCCCCATTCATTCTTTCCTTAACACGGATCAATCGACCTGTCCCCTTAGCAGAAAAACAGCTCCAAAGCATGATGTTTCCACCCCCATGCTTCACAGTAGGTATGGTGTTCTTGGGATGCAACTCAGTATTCTTCTTCCTCCAAACACGACCAGTTGAGTTTATACCAAAATGGATACATGGATGATACGGCAGAGGATTGAGAGAATGTCATATGGTCGGATGAAACCAAAATACAACTTTTTGGTATAAACTCAACTCGTCGTGTTTGGAGGAAGACGAATACTGAGTTGCATCCCAAGAACACCATACCTACTGTGAAGCATGAGGGTGGAAACATCATGCTTTGGGGCTGTTTTTCTGCTAAGGAGACAGGACGATTGATCCGTGTTAAGGAAAGAATGAATGGGGCCATGTATCGTGAGATTTTGAGCCAAAACCTCCTTCCATCAGTGAGAGCTTTGAATGGTTGACCAAATACTTATTTTCCACCATAATTTACAAATAAATTCTTTAAAATTCCTACAATGTGAATTCCTGGATTTTTTTTTCACATTCTGTCTCTCACAGTTGAAGTGTACCTATGATGAAAATTACAGACCTCTGTCATCATTTTAAGTGGGAGAACTTGCACAATCGGTGGCTAACTAAATACTTTTTTGCCCCACTGTATATTGCCCATTCATTTTCAATGGGGGGAAATTCCTGGTAATCAGGGAAATTTACAATCAAGGAAATATGCTGGCTCGACTGTCTGTCCAGGTTGAGCAGAGTGTGTGGATGGTGGAACGGTTCAAGTCTGATGAGAAATGGGGGATATGCAGTGGATTGTATAATGCCCATTCATTGTCAAAGGGGAGAAATTTCTGGGAAATTTGAGAATTTGGGGAAAGGAAAGACATTTTTGCATTCGATATGTCGGAAGAGTAGTGTGTGTGGTTGGTTGGAAGGTCGGATTCGGGTTTAAAAATGGCGGAACATTTACAGAACTTAGGGCATTGTAGAACTATGAATTGGTAAATTTTTTTGAATGGGAATTTCCTGGAAATTTGGGGATATCGGAAAAAACAGGATTTTGGGGGGAAAATATAGACAGTAGCACAATTGTACTAGATGATATGAATAGGTTGGTGTTGGAATTTTTGGGATCGGTTAAAAAAATGTGGGCTATATTGAGGTTGGTATATTGCCCATTCATTTTCAAGAGGGGGAAATTCCTGCTAATCAGGAAAATTTCCAATTGGGGAAATATGCTGGCTTGACTCTGTCCGGGTCGATCAGAATGTGTGGATGGTGGAACGGTTCAAATCGGATGGGAAATGGGGGATGAGCAGTAGATTGTATAATGCACATTCTGTCAGAGTTTGTTGTTGTCGAACCCCAAGATGCAGAGACAGAGGCAGGCATTGAATAAGGAAACGTGTTTTTAATATAAAATACTAGAACAAAACCAAACAAAGGGTACAAACAAAAAGCATGCACGTGGGCGGATAACAAACTAAGAGAGCTAGCATGAGAGTTACAAAATAAAAAGGAACTTAAGCATGGAAAACAGAAGTTGTACTTGTACTTAGAAAACAAACTGGAAGCAGGGAACAAAAGACAATAAGCTACAAACTACTGCATAGACAAGATATGATACAACAGGTAGCAACGACAAGAGCGACATGCAATACAATAATCCAGCAGTGACCGGATGGGAAGACAGGTCTAAATAGGAGCGGACTGATTGACACCAGGTGTGGCCAGGTGCCAATCAGCCGCAGCTGAGGGGGAACACAGCACTCAGGGAGAAAGACAGGAAACCAACAAAATACGAGTTCTGGCAGGAACTAAGGACAGGAAATACTAAACACAAAGAGGAAAACCTAAAACACAAACAAACTGTCAGTGGCAAGCCTGACACGTTCATTGTCAAAGGGGAGAAATATCGGTAAAAATTCGAGAATTTTGGGAAAGGGAACAGATTTTTTGCGTTCGATATGTCTGAAGAGTAGTGTGTGTGGATGGTTAAAAGGTCGGATTCGGGTTTAAAAATGGCGGAACATTTAGAGATCTTAGGGCATTGTAGAACTAGGGGCCATCACACCCAAATTCAGTAGTGTACACAATTTTGTAAATAAGAGCTAAAAAGTGCTGTCCACGCATGTGGCCAACTAAGCCTTTAGAGGTTTTAAGCTACATTTGAAAGAGTGCGGGTGACACAGGCAGGCGGGTGAAGTGTCTTGCCCAAGGACAAAACGGCAGTGACTAGGATGACGCGATCAGGGCTAGAATTCTGGTATATTGCTGGCATGGCCGCTCTACCCACTGACCCCCGTCTTGTCAGTTCATCGGCGCCTGGAATGGAATTTTCCTTAGCACCAGGGATTTTTTAAAAAGACTATTGTCGGGTATCTGGCAGGCGGCTCGGGTTATGGACGGAGATGTCATCTTTCATTTTTTTACTCTTTCTATATTGGACATTATGATTAGGGTGTGACGTCTTAGAATGTATGGTTTCTATTTCCTCGATGTACTGACCATCTGAAAATCAATCAATCAATCAATGTTTACTTATATAGCCCTAAATCACTAGTGTCTCAAAGGGCTACACAAACCACTACGACATCCTCGGTAGGCCCACATAAGGGCAAGGAAAACTCACACCCAGTGGGACATCGGTGACAATGATGACCCAGTGGGACGTCGGTGACAATGATGACTATGAGAACCTTGGAGAGGAGGAAAGCAATGGATGTCGAGCGGGTCTAACATGATACTGTGAAAGTTCGATACATAATGGATCCAACTCAGTCGCGAGAGTCGAGTCCAAAGCGGATCCAACACAGCAGCGAGAGTCCCGTTCACAGCGGAGCCAGCAGGAAACCATCCCAAGCGGAGGCGGATCAGCAGCACAGAGATGTCCCCAGCCGATCCACAGGCAAGCGGTACATGACCGGACCCCCTCCACAAAGGAGAGTGGGACATAGAAGAAAAAGAAAAGAAACTCAAGAAAAAGAAAAAAAAGAAAATCAAGTTCTACAGAGCAGTCCAGGTTTGTTTAAAGTATTTTCTTTTTGAATACATATTAAAAGACTGAGAGGGACAAGCGGTAGATGGATGGATGGGTGATGGATGAAAGAAACAAAAACCTGCCTGTCGGCCATTAAATGGACTATGCTTCTGGAACATGTTTCCTAATCCACAAAACTAGCTTTGTTTTTGGTCACCGATAAACTTTTTCTGCTTCCCGTTTTCCATTACATATAAACTTTACCATAGCTCGGTATTAAAACACTTGTTTTCGTGGGGTGATTAGAGAACGTCAGATACCGGGTAAGTAGATTAAAGTCAGATTTAGCCCAGCAGGAAAGAAATGTGATCATTTGGCACAAAGCAGCTTGATCTGACTTCTAAGCCGGAAAGGGGGGTGTGAACATGCGGCGCTTTGTTTGCCCTGATGATCACATTTCTTTCATATATAATATGAATCCATCTTCAGAGCTGTGACTAACGGTGAGCCTTAGCTTTTGAAACGCACCACCGGCATCACTCCCCAGCACTAATAAGCTGTGATTCAGCTTTCATGTCAAAGTGTGTCATCTCCTGGAGAGAGGAGAGGACTCACTTCATCGGGTCGGCATCTGCAGATGGACTGATAATATCAGGATGTTAGCTCCTTGTCATCTGTCAGAGTGTCTCTCCTAACCCACGAAGACTCGCACGAAGACAGGTACTTCTAAGACAGCTCTTCAAATGATCAATCAGGGGTTGGACCAGACCTTGAAAACTGCCGAAGTCTGCTAATATCAAAACTTGTTCTGAGACTTATTGTAGGCGCTAGTAGCTCAGGAGGTAGAATAGGTCACATCCGGTAACCGAGTGGTTGGTTGTTTGAACCCCGCGCCCTCTATCTATCCTACTCTGCTGTTGTGTCCTTGGGTAAGACAGTAATGCAAAGCATGGTGGGATTTATCAGCTCTTCGGGACAATCATTTCATCTTATTATGAGTGGCAACTGTGCCAGAAAAGACAGACTTTGGCAACATTTTGTCTGGTTTCCCAATAATTGTCTACCCTAACCAAGATTGGTAGGTCGTGAGTTCAAACCCCGGCCGAGTCATACCAAAGACTACAAAAATGGGTCCCACTACCTCCCTGCTTGGCACTCAGAATCAAGGGTTGGAATCGGGGGTTAAATCACCAAAATGATTCCCAGGCGCAGCAGAGGTTAATTTCTCCACACCTAGTGTGTGTGTGACAATCATTGGTACTTTGAATTTCTAGCAGTTCCGTCTTTCTCCCGCCTGGCTTAAGTGTGGCGTTAATTGTAGGCGGTCCATGTGTACCAAGATATACGTAGCATCAGCAACTATTACTTGTTGAACTTGGACTCGGGTTCCAGGAAATGTAGCTGGTAGTAGCAGATTCAGTTAATGATTGAGCACCAATGACTGAAATCCCCCCCAAAGTACAGGATAATCAGTGAGCATCCTTGTAGTTTCAAAAGTCACTTCTGGATTGTGATGGATCCTTGACAGTCATGTGCGTAGCATCAAGGCTTCCAGCGCAATCTGCTGCTTCTGCTTCTTTCTTTCTGGCTGGTTGATGGACAGGGCAAAGATTCTGCTGAGCACTTTGATCTCGGACAATAAGGGAGACGCTTTGATGGAAGACGGTTGATAATGTGCTGCTACACCCTGATGGCTTCAATCACAGGCTAAATATTTCAGTCACTGCCAGTGTGTGAGCCCTAATTGAGTATCAAAGGTTTCAATCGGCAATCAAGACCGTAAGACCGATAGCCGATTAGATTCAAGTGTGACGTGATGCCACTCCACTGTCCGGAGTCCTCAGAGTTTCCATAGCTCCATTTTTCCTGTGGAACCCCAAATTTCCCGCAATGTTTATGCATTGTTTGCATTTTTCTGTCGAGGCAAAGCTGTTAAATAAAGACGCGGTGGTACAGGCCAAACGAGACGCACAGTGGATGTGTGTCGCTGAGAGTGATCGAGACCAGCTGCTCTGAGCAAAGTGTTGCAGCCACTTTTTGACTGGGCCCATCCACGGTGTCTGAAATGGTCTGAGTTGTGGATAACATTTTCCTCATAAATCAGCCGAGTCTTCTTTTTATTATATGCTGCTGCAGACAAGTGCAGATTGGCCTCACATAAGTGAAGTGAAGTGAAGTGAATTATATTTATATAGCGCTTTTCTCTAGTGACTCAAAGCGCTTTACATAGTGAAACCCAATATTTAAGTTACATTTAAACCAGTGTGGGTGGCACTGGGAGCACGTGGGTAAAGTGTCTTGCCCAAGGACACAACGGCAGTGACTATGATGGCGGAAGCGGGAATCGAACCTGCAACCCTCAAGTTGCTGGCACGGCCACTCTACCAACCGAGCTATACCGCCCCTATACCAACCGAGTTATACCGTCCCTATAAGTGGTTTCAAGGCACTTCACACATGGAGCAGGTACGTTAGAAACGTGAATGTGGTGAATGAAGTCCGCTGTTAGCATAATAAATAAAGTAAAATAAGGGCCGGGGGCGACATGCGGCCCGTTAAGCCTTTCAATCTGATTTTTTTTAGATCATTAAGATGGAAAATGTAGCTGCCGTTGTGATGTGCAGTGATGTTTTCTAATGACCATAAGTCTTGAACTATACAACATATTTCAATGGTTGGAATCTGCGCTTTTGCATGATATTTTAGGCTAGTGTTGTCCTGATACCAATATTATTTTGATACTTTTCGGTGCTTTTGGATATGTTTCTAAATAAAGGGGACCAGAAAAAAATGCATTATTGGCTTTATTTGAACAAAATATCTTCGGGTGTGGCGGACCGGTACTTTTCAGAGGCGGTATGGTACCGAATATGATTCATTAGTATCGTGGTACTACACTAATACCCGTATACCGTACAACCCCACTAGTTACTAGGGATGTAACTGTACGTGTATTTGTATTGAACCGTTTCGGTACGGGGGTTTCGGTTCCGTTCGGAGGTGTGCCGAATGAGTTTCCACACGGACATATTAGGTAGCGCACCGCAGGTTGTGTAAACAATGCAGAGCAAGGCACAACACACGGCAGGCAAGCAGCAACCGGGCTAGGACAACATGCAAAAGCCAGAGCTGGAAGACCCTCCTGCCTCGTTAAGATCTCCCGTTTGGGAACACTTTGGCTGCGCGGTGCGATACAACAATGGAGGACGGAGGTTTGCCGCCATTGTTGAGCAGCAGTAGGGTACGCTTCTGCCAACACGTCAAATATGCTAACTCCTTTGAAGCGTCCCCAACGCATTCAAGCAGCTTCTCCTCGGCGAGTCAGGCAGGGCTGAAGCAATAACAAATGTTTTTATGGCAGCAGATTTAAGACCACACATCCATCCATTTCCTACCGCTTGTCCCGTTCGGGTTCGCAGGGGGTTGCTGTATTGCATTAAAAACTAGATTTCGACCCACTTCTATGGTGGAAGAACAATAAGCTCATATATCTTCTTACTGCCAAGTTAGCCAGGTTGATGAACGTGGACCCCGACTTAAACAAGTTGAAAAACTTATTGGGATGTTTGCATTCAGTGGTCAATTGTACGGAATATGTACTGTACTGTGCAATCTACTCATGAAAGTCTCAATCAATCAAAAAAAGAACTTTATATGTAGACAGGTTTTGTTAAGAAACCATTCTGAGCCTTATCACATTTAGTTTTAATTTTACATATGTTGACCACATTAACCCTGGCAATGGACCCTGTGTGTATATGTATGTTGTGTCATCGTTTACAAATTTGGTAAATAAATAACCAAAAAATGTATATTTTGTTGTTTTCCTACTGTAAGGAAAATTAAACGAACCGTAACCTCTAAACCGAGGCACGCACCGAACCGAAATTTTTGTGTACCGTTACACCCCTACTAGTTACTATGGTAATCTACGTCACAGAAAGTCAGACGAGGCACCAAGCAGTGTGGGTGGGGAGCGTTTCCACAGAGGTTTTCCAGAGCGGCCAGGGACAGACGTGGAAGAAGATTTTTACGAGAAATGTGTAAAGCTTAGTGATGTATCACATATGTAAGATTGTAGATGTTTTTTTGTTTTTTTTTTACCCTTCACGTTCATATTTCACTGTTTGTTGCATTTTTGTTGCATTTGGCTTGATTGTAAAATATGTCGATTGAGACGGGGTGTGACGTTCATTTGTTCTCAATATTCAGGGTTTTATCGTTCATAGAAAATATTAAAAATCCATTCCGTTTTTAAGGCGGTCTGTCATAACATTTTTAGCATTCAATCAGACTTTATTGTGAGGTTTTGTTTTAGTTTTCCTAAAAATAGATATACTGGCCCCCAAACAAATTTTTTAATCTAAATTTGGCCCCCGAGTCAAAATAATTGGCCAGGCCTGCTCTACTTACATTGACGAAGGACGACAAAAGGATCAAATCCCAACTAAGTCAATTTAGCAGAACTATATTTATTAAACAGTTATTAAGCAGCGGCACAAACATTCATGTCATTTCAAAACAGAAAGTGCAAGATTGTCAAGAGACATTTTAAAACAAGCTATTAGTGCACTTTTGTGCATGATGTCACTAAGATGACATATCAAAACAACACTAAATTAAAGTGCACTTTTTGTACAGAATGTCACTACAATAGTTTAAAACAAATAAAGTGCACTTTTGTGCATGATGTCACACAAGATATTTCAATAAGTGTCTAGTAAAAATGAGCTGCATAATAGGAAATCAAACAGTGTATGTCCTTCGCTATGTGGTAGGTTACTGCGGACTTTATCTCCTTTTTTCATACGGTGTTGATCTGAAAATGTTTGCCCCGGCATTTTGACGGTGTGGCACCGAACGCGATGTTGACATCAATCAATCAATCAATGTTTATTTATATAGCCCTAAATCACAAATGTCTCTAAGGACTGTACAAACCACTACGACATCCTCGGAAGAACCCACAGAAGGGCAAGGAAAACTCACACCCAGTGGGACGCCAGTGACAATGATGACTATGAGAACCTTGGAGAGGACCTCAAATGTGGGATACCCCCCCCGACCCCCACCCCCCCACCCCTCTAGGGGACCGAAAGCAATGGATGTCGAGCGGGTCTAACATGATACTGTGAAAGTTCAATCCATAGTGGCTCCAACACAGCCGCGAGAGTCCAGTTCAAAGCGGATCCAAGACAGCAGCGAGAGTCCCGTCCACAGGAAACCATCCCAAGCACAGTCGGATCAGCAGCGTGGAGATGTCCCCAACCGATACACAGGCGAGCGGTCCATCCTGGGTCGCGACGAGCGGTCCATCCTGGCTCTGGACAGCCAGTACTTCATCCATGGTCATCGGACCGGACCCCCTCCACAAGGGAGGGGGGGACAGAGGAGAAAAAGAAAAGAAGCGGCAGATCAACTGGTCTAAAACGGTCTATTTAAAGGCTAGAGTATACAAATGAGTTTTAAGTTGAGACTTAAATGCTTCTGCTTTTACATGCGGAGTAATCACTCTTCATTCTCTTGCGGGTGACTTTTCAAATGACGCCACATATTAGCAGTAATGCTACTATTTGTAGCAAGGCTTGTGCCCCACACTTGACAAATTAAAGTTGTCTATTCCACATATTCACTCTAGCCTCTAGTGAGGGCGGTCGCACTCTCCGTTCCCTCCTTCCCTGCTTGTTCTCTTTGTCTTTGTCTTGTCTGAACTTTTTTAAAGCCTCTTTTTTTGCACTGTCCTCTAATCCAAATTTAAATATGAGTATGATCAGCTGGACTCTTGACGATCAGCTGGACTCTTGACGCAATTGACAGTCTTTTCGACAAGAAAAAGAGGTTCGGGGGAGCCTGGCTGCCCTGATGGAACCATCGCTGCAGGTTACGTGAGGGACTCCTGGAACACATGGAGGATTATGTGCCTCTCAGCCCTTACCATCGAGGACGTCAAAGACATCTACCTATTTGGAGCTGTGATCGCGGGGCACTTGCTGATTGGGCTGGGCATTGCTCTGGCGTATCGACAAATTCGGAAGACGATGACAGCCACTCAAGGGGCTCAACGGCTGTTCATCGCAATGGGAGGACTGCGTCGGGCTGTGGGAACACAGACTGGGGCGATATCTGAGTTGAATCGCAAAATGGATCTCATTTTGGAAAAGTTTGTAGAGAAGGAATAATTGATTGGATTGAAGAAAATTCAGCATGGACAACAGAGAGATAAGTCACTATTTTTGTCTCCTCGAAGGAAAACAACTTCCTAATCTACGATTTGGACTCCCTTGAATGGCCTTGGCATGGGAACGGGCTGTTCTGAAGATAATCTCCCGAGGCCTCCTCAAAGTTGAACGCTTTTGACCTTCCTTTTTGTCTTCAACACCTGTAGCTGAACTTTCTCGGCCTCAGGCATACAAAAACATTCATCATCTCTCCCAAAGTTATTTGGGTATATACGCACACACATGACCCCCACCCTTGAAATCAACGCCTTCACCACTGCTTAATTCCTCTGGGGCTGTGGATGGCTGAGCAGTGCTATACAGCGGCAGCGAGTCTCCTCAAACCCACCCCCTTCCTCTGTTGCAAGTGGTGTGATACATGTGCTATGTCTAATGTGTGCCATGCTTTGTGAGTTTTTTTTTTGTTTGTTTTTCTTGGACTTAGTCTGGACCTCTCTTGAGGGTCTAGCCTTAGACGGATATTTTTTTATACCCCCCTCCTCTCACCTAATGTTACCCTTTTCTCACCTTTTTAAGGAGCGCCGTAAAAATGGCTGATCCGTTGGCGGTCCCGTCGTGTCTCCCTGTAACGTATGTCTGCTCTTAGCGGGACTTGTACCAAGAAAATCAATCTCGTTGCACTTGTGCAATGACATAAAAGATCTATTTTATTCTATGTTCCCACTTGAAGCCAAACCACAGCCAGACGATGGACCCCCTGCTGTTTTTCTTGGGAATTAATTCTTCCTTCATTTGTTACCAGATTCGCACCTTCTTTCTCTGGTATCGCCACTCGCACGGCTCCGCTAGCATCACAGCTAACGTTGTCCATGCTGCTACCTCTCTGCTCCGCGAGGGCGTTTACGTATGTGACTGTGACGGACTTCCTTCCATCTGCGTGTGGGTTGCAGTGCCGATCATTACGCGACGCACCATAGCAGGTTTGACTTGTGTTTATTATTTCAATAACCATTAAGTCGTCTTGCCTCTCCGTCATGCACTTTTCAGTGTGCTGGCTCTTCCTGCTTGATGCCGCGGTACACCTTTCGGTGGCCGGTATGCGCATCTGTGGCGGGGGCTCATCGTCTTCCGGGTCTCTGTTGTCGCTCTCGTGGTGGTTGTTGTCGCGTGTTCCTTCTCCTTCCTCTGCAACGACCGTTCCTCCCTCGCCCCTCTTATGCTGCAGCACAAGGTGCAGGGATTGAGCACAGGTGTGACGTGTACGCACCTGACTCCGATTGCTGCTGCCGAACGCGCCAAGCCTCTCCTCTCTGCCGCATGCCCCGTCTCCTGCCCTCCATCTTGGTCAGGACCGCTGCTGCTCTCAGCCCGCTGTCGGGTGCGTCTCTTAACAGTGACGTATGTAAGAAGGTGCGCTTGCTGTCTATGAGAAGGAAAGACAACAGATTGGGAAGAGCCTGTAGTGTAATGCCAGCAGCTAAAAGAACGTATACTCGAATATCACAATAGTCATTTTCTATATCGCACAGAGATAAACCCACGATATATCAATCAATCAATCAATCAATGTTTACTTATATAGCCCTAAATCACTAGTGTCTCAAAGGGCTGCACAAACCACTACGACATCCTCGGTAGGCCCACATAAGGGCAAGGAAAACTCACACCCAGTGGGACATCGGTGACAATAATGACCCAGTGGGACGTCGGTGACAATGATGGCTATGAGAACATGATACTGTGATACTGATGATACTGATGACTATGAGAACATATGAGAACATGATACTGTGAAAGATCAATCCATAATGGATCCAACACAGTCGCGAGAGTCCAGTCCAAAGCGGATCCAACACAGCAGCGAGATCGAGTACATCGATATATCGCCCAGCCCTAGTTTGATATACTTTTAACGTTTATTATTTCCAATTGAAGTATTCTCTTGATATTATTTATAGTTAAATTATATGATAAAAAAACAGAAACCAGAAAGTCAGGGTCAATAAGATGATGATAATACAGTAATCATATTTTATTTACATGGACGAGCCTTCGCAAGAGAACCAACTTTCCCGAACAAAAACGATATTTATCCGGGAGAGTCTTGGCGCCAATGTCCTTGACCCAGCCACACACAAAGAAATTGTGGACCTCCATACTTTTCTAAGGTTTTCATCTGTTCTGTCGTGCAGCATGATGTCTGGAGCACATTATAGTTCAAAATGTCTGGGAACTCCAACAACACTCGAAAAAAAAATTTTTGTGTAGTATAGATCTATTCTAGTGTATAGTTGGATTTTTTTAATCAAGGACCCTTGCACTGTAAAAACTGAAATCTAAGTAAGATTAAATATCTCAAATAAGGGTGATATTTTTTTAAATTGTATTCGTCTAAAAAGGTAATTATTCTCACTAAGCAGATTTTATGTTAGCGTATTTTACTTGCTTTAAGTGTTTTGGTCCTAAACGATCTCAGTAAGATATTACCTGTACGGCTTGTTGCTGAGATTTGATGACCTATATAGAGTAAAACATGCTTGAAACTAGAATATCAACTGTTGCAAAGCTGTGTCATCAACACTCACAAGTATAAAACTACTTTTTAAACGTAATTTCTTACTTCAAGCATGAAAAAAAAATCACGATTTTGACACAATTGTGTCTCACGATTAAAACTGTCACGTCTTGTGATCATGTTTTGTTTAGTTTTCTGTTTAGTTTAAAGGGGAACATTATCACCAGACCTATGTAAGCGTCAATATATACCTTGATGTTGCAGAAAAACGACCATATATATTTTCTCGGGATTTTATTATGAATGTATTTATTTATTATTGAATCAAATTATAAATGTATTTCTTTATTATAAAATCCCCTGACGAGCAGGGAAACCTGCAAAACAGGCTTGTAGGGATGATATAGCCTCTGTGTTTTTCCCTAACCTAATGTATATTCCGCGCTACCCCGGTATTGAGCACTGTATAACGGCGTGGCGCAGTGGGAGAGTGGCCGTGCGCAACCCGAGGGGGCCTGGTTCAAATCCCACCTAGTACCAACCTCGTCACGTCAGTTGTGTCCTGAGCAAGACACTTCACCCTTGCTCCTGATGGGTGCTAGTTGGTGCCTTGCATGGCAGCTCCCTCCATCAGTGTGTGAATGTGTGTGTGAATGGGTAAATGTGGAAGTAGTGTCAAAGCGCTTTGAGTACCTTGAAGGTAGAAAAGCGCTATACAAGTACAACCCATTTATCAACCCATTTATAAACCACAGAGACCCCGACATATTATGGGACGGTGTGGCGCAGTGGAAGAGTGGCCGTGCGCAACCCGAAGGTCACTGGTTCAAATCCCACCTAGAACCAACCTCGTCACGTCCGTTGTGTCCTGAGCAAGACACTTCACCCTTGCTCCTGATGGGTGCAGGTTGGCGCCTTGCATGGCAGCTCCCTCCATCAGTGTGTGAATGTTTGTGTGAATGGGTAAATGTGGAAGTAGTGTCAAAGCGCTTTGAGTACCTTGAAGGTAGAAAAGCGCTATACAAGTACAACCCATTTATCATTTATATATATGCTTACAGTGTCCGCCCTGAGATCGGTAGGTCGTGTATTCAAACCAGTGGCACTCAGCATCCATCAATCTGTGTGGTATCAGAAATAAGAGTTGTATCAGGACAGCCCTTAGTGTCATATTAACTTCTAAAGCAGCTCTCCATATAAAACCGCAACACATGTTTTGCAATTTTTATGAAAAGATGAACGTTAACCCATTGAGTACTGGTTCTGTATTAAGAGTAGAGTTTCAAGGGGTCACATTTCTAAAAACCAAGCAGAATCATTGTGACTGTAAATCACCGGAGAGTCCACAATTTGCTCGTAAAATAATGGTCTCGTCACTTCAGGTAGCTGAGGGTTTTGAATGTTTAGGGCAGGGGTCGGCAACCCGCGGCTCCGGTGCCGCATGGGGCTCTTTGGCAACTCTGATGTGGCTCAGCTGCACAATCGCCGACCCCCCAAATTGTTGCGGGGGGATTCCGGAATTCAATGCCTCTCCCGGACATCACCCGGAGTCAACGTTCTCCAATTTTCACTCGGACTACAATATTAAGGGCGTGCCGTGATGATATTACTCTTAACGTCCTCTTGAACGTCATCGCGCCCACCATTCACGGAATGCTTTCTGCGTCCTCTTGACTGCATCACGCCCGCCATTCACGGAGTGCTATTTGCGTGCTGACCGGACACATGCATTTCGCTGCTTATATCGGCACATGTATGAGATTGCAAGGCATACTGGGTGACACAGAGTCACAGAGACACTGACGGTTGTGATATAAACAACTTTAACACTCCTACTAATATGCGCCACATTGTGAACCCACACAAAAGGAGAATGACAAACACGGTTCGGGAGAAAATCCCTCCCTGCGTGGTTGAGGTGGGCGGGGTTTGGTGCTAGCGGGGTGTATGATATAGCCAGGAAGACTCATGGATGCAAAGGATCCTGGGTATTTGTTGTGTTGCGTTTATGTTGTGTTACTGTGAGGATTTTCTCCCGAAATGTGTTTGTCATTCTTCTTTTGTATGGGTTCACAATGTGGCGCATATTAGTAGGAGTGTTAAAGTTGTTTATATCACGTGTCACCCAGTATGCCTTCCAGTCGTGTGCGTGCATCTGCGGAAGCCTCTCACATGTTGCCAGACTGGCAAGCAGTTTGTACATGTTGTAGAAGGTGTTTAAGGCAATGGCTTCATAGCATGGCCTTATTCTTGTCATCTGGGTGACCACCAGCAGATATTGGCGAGAATAGTTGCGGCTCACATTGTCTTCCTCATTTTGTGAAACGGGTCAAAATGGCTCTTTAAAAGGTTGCCGACCCCTGGTTTAGGGGCAAGAGTTGTTGGACAGATCCTGTTTTGTAGTTCAGTCTTCATTTGAAGGGACAATGCACAGAAACAATAAAAGGGAACATTATCACAATTTCAGAAGGGTTAGAACCAATAAAAATCAGTTCCCAGTGGCTTATTTTGTTTTTCGAAGTTTTTTTCAAAATTTTACCCATCACGAAATATCCCGAAAAACTGCTTCAAAGTGCCGGATTTTCACCATCGCTATATCCACCCGTCCATTTTCCTGTGACATCATTGCGTGATGCCAATACAAACAAACATGGCGGATAGAACAGAAAGATATAGCAGCATTAGCTCGGATTCAGACTCGGATTTCAGCGGCTTAAGCGATTCAACAGAATACGCATGTATTGAAACGGATGGTTGGAGTGTGGAGGCAGATAGCGAAAACGAGAGTGAAGAAGAAACTGAAGCTATTGAGCCATATCACGACAGACAGCGGCAACAAGGACGAATTCGGCGATCGGCCTCTAACCAACGATTGCATCTTTTGACCACTGGTGCAACTTGAATCCGTCGATTGGTATGTGTTTGTTTGTTTGGCTGTATGCAAATATAGCTACAAATGAGGCATAATGATGCAATATGTACATACAGCTAGCCTAAATAGCATGTGAGCATCGATTAGCTTGCAGTCATGCCGTGACCAAATATGTCTGATTAGCGCATAAGTCAATAACATCAACAAAACTCACCTTTGTGATTTCGTTGACTTTATGGTTGGAAATGCATCTGCTTTGAGTGTCGCAGGATATCCACACATCTCTGTGCCATCTCTGTCGTAGCATCGCTATCGTCGGTAAAGTGTGCAGAAAAATCAAGGGACTTTCGCATCTTTTGACCACTTGTGCAACTTGAATCCGTCGATTGGTATGTGTTTGTTTGGCATTAAATGTGGGTGGAGGGAAAGGCTGGATGCGAATATAGCTACAAATGAAGCATAATGATGCAATATGTACATACAGCTAGCCTAAATAGCATGTTAGCATCGATTAGCATGCCGTGACCATTGATATGTCTGATTAGCACACTCCACGTAAGTCAACTTGAATCCATCTCTGTTCGTGTTGTTACACCCTCCGAGAACACACCGATGAGGCATGATGTCTCCAAAGTACGGAAAACAGTCGAAAAAACGGAAACTAACAGAGCTGATCTGACTTGGTGTGTGTAATGTGTTTGAGAAAATGGCAGATTGCTTCCTGTTGTGACGTCACGGGTGAAAGGTCATTTCTCCAACAGCGAACAGTTGAAAAGCGTTTCAATCGCCAAGAGTTCGGAAATCGGTTAAAAAAACATATGGTCTTTTTTCTGCAACATCAAGGTATGTATTGACGCTTACGTAGGTCTGGTGATAATGTTCCCCTTTAAGATCAAAGACCGATATGTTCTGGAACTGATTATAGCTAAATAGCTCATTTCCATCTGCAGTCCCTGGCTACCTAAATTAAAAAGGGATACGAAAATCATGCTATAAAATTATGACAATAAAATCATACCATGTAATCAAATTAAGAAAAGTCATAAAATGCCCTTTCATCGACACATACTTTGTCATGCCGTGGACTTGGGTGCAATTTTTTTACGGTGGTGCAAAGCAATTGGACCGGACCCGACGTGAGGGTAGTGACATTTTAATTTTATTTTTAAAAAAAAGAACAAACGGAAAGCGCTCACAGAGGAGGTATAAAAACTTGACTGTGAAAACGAAACAAAAAAACTAGCACTAAGGCAAAACTATGGACATCAATCAATCAATCAATCAATGTTTACTTATATAGCCCTAAATCACTAGTGTCTCAAAGGGCTGCACAAACCACTACGACATCCTCGGTAGGCCCACATAAGGGCAAGGAAAACTCACACCCAGTGGGACATCGGTGACAATAATGACCCAGTGGGACGTCGGTGACAATGATGACTATGAGAACCTTGGAGAGGTGGAAAGCAATGGATGTCGAGCGGGTCTAACATGATACTGTGAAAGTTCAATCCATAATGGATCCAACACAGTCGCGAGAGTCCAGTCCAAAGCGGATCCAACACAGCAGCGAGAGTCCCGTTCACAGCGGAGCCAGCAGGAAACCATCCCAAGCGGAGGCGGATCAGCAGCGCAGAGATGTCCCCAGCCGATACACAGGCGAGCAGTACATGGCCACCGGATCGGACCGGACTCCCTCCACAAAGGAGAGTGGGACATAGAAGAAAAAGAAAAGAAACGGCAGATCAACTGGTCTAAAAAGGGAGTCTATTTAAAGGCTAGAGTATACAAATGAGTTTTAAGGTAAGACTTAAATGCTTCTACTGAGGTGGCATCTCGAACTGTTACCGGGAGGGCATTCCAGAGTACTGGAGCCCGAAATGAAAAAGCTCTACAGCCCGCAGACTTTTTTTGGGCTTTGGGAATCACTAATAAGCCGGAGTCCTTTGAACGCAGATTTCTTGCCGGGACATATGGTACAATACAATCGGCAAGATAGGATGGAGCTAGACCGTGTAGTATTTTATACGTAAGTAGTAAAACCTTAAAGTCACATCTTAAGTGCACAGGAAGCCAGTGCAGGTGAGCCAGTACAGGCGTAATGTGATCAAACTTTCTTGTTCTTGTCAAAAGTCTAGCAGCCGCATTTTGTACCAACTGTAATATTTTAATGCTAGACATGGGGATGGCCCAAAAATAATACGTTACCGTAGTCGAGGCGAGACGTAACAAACGCATGGATAATGATCTCAGCGTCTTTAGTGGACAGAATGGAGCGAATTTTAGCGATATTGCGGGGATGAAAGAAGGCCGTTTTAGTAACGCTTTTAATGTGTGCCTCAAAGGAGAGAGTTGGGTCGAAGATAATACCCAGATTCTTTACCGTGTCGCCTTGTTTAATTGTTCGGTTGTCAAATGTTAGAGTTGTATTATTAAATAGAGTTCGGTGTCTAGCAGGACCGATAATCAGCATTTCCGTTTTTTTGGTGTTGAGTTGCGAAAAATTAGCGGACATCCATTGTTTAATTTCATTAAGACACGCCTCCAGCTGACTACAATCTGGCATGTTGGTCAGCTTTAGGGGCATGTAGAGTTGGGTGTCATCAGCATAACAGTGAAAGCTAACACCGTATAAACTACAACTTGCACAATGGCAGAACTATGAACAAGTAAAATGAGAAAATAGTATGAAAAAAGCAGCATGGTTCATCAGCATGGATATCAGGGGTTTGTAGAGGGTGATGTCGCTAGGCTGACTACCTGGCAACTGTGGCTTAAATAATACTGTGGTGATTGAACAGGTGCGTGAGTCAAAAGAAATCAGGTGCGTGACATGACAGGTATAACTAATGGGTAACCATGGAAACAAGACAAAGGAGTGAACAAGCAGGAATTAAAAAGAGTCCAAGAAGCAAACAGGACATAAACAAAACATGATCCCAGATATGACATACTTAACATACAATACAACCACACCTCGTTTACATCATCACACAGACAATACATGCTCTTGTTCACATCTGTCATCATTTGTGAAAACAACCATGATTTTAACAGACACACCTCACAATTTACAACAAAAATGCTGTCATGCATAAATATAATCCACATTAAGTTGATCTGTCAAACATAGTGGCCACCTTAGTGACCGTGTGAGCAGCTTTGATTGCTCCAAAGCCACTTTTCAACGCCAATTGTGAATGAGTAGTAATCTGTTAGTCTTTTCAAGTTTGTTGTGAGGTCATTCCATTCCTTTATGTCTTTGTAAGGTTGAATCTACAAATCAAAAGAAAAATAATTCTATAAGTATTCATTGGAATAACTCTTCAATTTTCACTTATTTGTGAGCTTTTTGTAAGCTTTTATTTTGATTCAAACTCCTTCTCATAACATTTTACTGCCTTCATCTGTAGCATTTCGACAAAAGACGCTGCTATCAATAGAGGAAAAAGATGGCTTCACACGTTTTGGGCGAAGGGGGCTGCACAGGCGAGGCAAATTCTCTCGGCTGAGAGAAAAACATCCCGTTAGGCCGACCTCTTTGCGTGCTTCTGCAATGGCATGAGGGAGCACTGAGCTTCCCAAAAAGAGGGCGGGTTCCCCCGATACCCTAAAGCAAGGATAGGGAACCTATGGATCTCGAGCCAGATGTGCCTATTTTGATGACCGAATCTGGCTCTCAGATGAATCTTAGCTGACGTTGCTTAACACGATAAGTTATTAATAATTCCGCTGGTATTCACAGTGTTAAAAATAAAGTTCAAAATATAAAACATTCTCATGCATTTTAATCCATCCATCCGTTTTTATCGCACCTGTTCAAGAATTCGCATTAATGGTCATTAATTGGTTACCTTCAGAATAACAATTTTATTAAAAAGAATAAGAGATGCACGCATTTAGTTGTTGTAATCAGGGAAAGTCCAAATAAAAGATGTGTAGAATTCTCTTGGGACGACACTGTACAAGGGTACAGGTCTATGTGTTTCTCCTCATTGAGCTAAATTGAATCCAGTCTCCGTTTAATTCCTTGCTTCTTGTCTGTTTCATAGATGAAGTGAAGTATATTTATATAGCGCTTTTTCTCTAGTGACTCAAAGCGCTTTACATAGTGAAACCCAATATCTAAGTTACATTTAAACCAGTGTGGGTGGCACTGGGAGCAGGTGGGTAAAGTGTCTTGCCCAAGGACACAGTGACTAGGATGGCGGAAGCGGGGATCGAACCTGCAACCCTCAAGTTCCTGGCACGGCCGCTCTACCAACCGAGCTATACCGCTCATCAGTGTTTGAACCTGACAGTTGTATTAAAGGCCTACTGAAACCCACTACTACCCACCACGCAGTTTGATAGTTTATATATCAATGATGAAATATTAACATTGCAACACATGCCAATACGGCCTTTTTAGTTTACTAAATTACAATTTTTAATTTCCCGCGGAGTTTCTTGTGGAAAACGTCGCGGTATGATGACGTGTGTTTGTGACGTTATTGGTTGGAGGGGACATACTAGCTCAGCACCACTTACGGCTAAAAGTCGTCTCTTGTCATCGCATGATTACACAGTAATTTGGACATCTGTGTTGCTGAATTTTTTGCAATTTGTTCAATTAATAATGGAGATGTCAAAGAAGAATGCTGTTGGTGGATTGCAGCTGCCTTTAGCACCGAGACACAGCCGGTGTTCCTTTGTTTGTTGTGAAGCTTTAACACAGAGCGGTCAAGCGAACATGTTTCTCTACGTCAACCAGCATGTTTTTGGACGGGAAAATTGTGATATATATATCTTACCGGAGACATCAGTGGATTATGCGTCCTCCTGCAATAGCTGTCAAAAAAGGCAGCTGTGAGCTTGGCTCCTCGGCTTCTCTCTGAGACACTGGCGTGTTCACCGCAGCCCTCCAATTTTCAGGTATGTCTTTTACAATCTCACTAAAACACTACTAAAACAATAAGCAGATAAGGGATCTTCTAGAATTATCCTAGTAAATGTGTCTAATTACATCTGAAACGCTCACACTGCCGCCGCCTGGAGCCGTCGCTTTTTAATTTTTATTTATTTATTTTTTCTAGTCCTTCACTCTCACTATCCTCATCCACAAATATTTAATCCTTGCTCAAATTAATGGAGAAATTGTTGCTTTTTTCGGTCCAAATTGCTCTTACTGCTGGTGGCTCACATTATAAACTGTGAGGATGTGAGGAGCCCTCACACCGGTGACGTCATCGTCTGCTACTTCCGGTAAAGGCAGGGCTTTTTTATTAGCGACCAAAAGTTGCAAACTTTATCGTCGATGTTCTCTACTAAATCCTTTCAGCAAAAATATGGCAATATCGCGAAATGATCATGTATGACACATGGAATGGACCTGCTATGGACCTGCTATCCCCATTTAAATAAGAAAATCTAATTTCAGTAGGCCTTTGAGTGTTAAAAGTATTACACGGCTCTTACGGAAAAACAGTTACTCGCCCACCACGACTTCGGACCTTGGAAGAGTAGATGGCATGGGGATTGTAGGAGTCCGAGAGGAGATAAGACATTGAAGCTGATGGCATGTCGAAAACAGCGGGTATTTTTATACCTGGCCTGGGCAATTATTTTGAGAAAAAAAATGCGTCTGTCGGCCGGTATATTTATTTTGTAGGAACAGTAATACAAAACCTCTCAATTATGTCTGGTTGAATGCTAAAAACCATTTAAAAAAAAAAAAAAAAACGGAACGGAATTTTACGTTTTCTACTGAAAGACACACCCAGAATGTACATGAATATAAAGAATGTGGGATTTACAATATTAACTATGACGGATAAAATGCTGAATATTGACAACATATGAACGTCACACCCCCTTCTCGATCGACGTATTTAACAATCAAGCGAAACGCGACAAAAATGCAACAAAGTGAATTACGAAGGTGAAGGGTATAAAAAAACTAACACCTACACCAAAAACTATCCGGGTAGATTTAGTTCTTGAGGAACATTTCGGAGTTGGGACTTTTTCTGAACGACCAGGAACCTTGTCGGGGGCGGGTTGTGCTGTGGAACACTGATTTCACTGCAAAAACTGAAATCGAAGTAATATGAAATATATCAAATAAGGGTGATTGTGGAGAGGCAGAGCCGGCAGTCCGACAGCGAGGCAGGGCACACCAAAGCCCGCTGCAAGATGGTGGCGAGGAGGTGTGGCCTGCAGTCCTACGGCAAGGCAGGGCACGCCGGAGCCCGGCCCAAGATGGCGGCGAGGAGGGGTGGCCGGCAGTTCGACAGCTAGGCAGGGGATGCCGGAGCCCGGCCCAAGATGGCGGCGAGGAGGCGTGGACGGCGAGCGAGCGGCTAGGCGGGAGCGACGCCTCAATCGCGATCAAGTGGGTCCGTCTCCTTTCTCTGTCACTCTCTCCCATGTTTCCGGCTGTCGCCCTTTTACAGAGTGTGAGAGGCGTATTTAAATTTGCCCAGCTCGGCGACCCGCGCACCTGATCACGATTACGGCGTCGCTCCCAGCGTGCCCCGCCTCGCTGCTCGCTCGCCATCCACGCCTCCTCACCGCCATCTTGGGCAGGGCTCCGGCGTGCCCTGCCTCGAAGTCAGACTGCCGCCTCCGCCTCTCCACAGTGATATTTGCTTATTTTCTTGTCTAATAAGATAATTCTTCTCCCTAAGCAGATTTTATGTTAGGGTGTTTTACTTGTTCTAAGGGTTTTGGTCCTCAATGATCTCAGTAAGATGTTACAGCTTGTTGTTGAGATTTTATGACCTATATGTCATGTTTTGTGATTGTTTTAAGTTGAGTTATGTTAGTTCAAGACTCCATTTGTTCCTGTTTTTTTTTACTGCCGTGTTTTGTTTCCATGACAACTCATTGGTTTCACTTGACTCATTTGGACTCACGCGCCCGTTTTCAGTCATGAAGAGACTATTTAAGCCTGTCATTTTCTGTTGGTCGTTCTGGCGTCATCACTCCGTTTATGATTACTCCGCACTCTGCTTCATGCCATGTTTACTGTTCCATGCCATTTTATAGTTCATGTTTCCTAGTTTCATGCCACGGTAAGTGGGTTTATTTTTGTTTCATGTTCAAAGTTGACGTTGAGTGTAAGTTGTGTTTATTCAAGCCACAGTTTAGTGAGTTTCCTAGTTTCTTTGTTTCCTTAGCCAAGTTTGTGTCTACGCCTTTTGCGCGCCTTTTGTTTGCACCTTTATAGTAAATATTAAGTCATTTATTCACAAAGCCCCGTTTCCATACGTTTCTAGCCCAGAGAGCCGGCGACGTTTCTGGATGTTGTTGATAAATGGCTTTCGCTTTGCATAATAGAGCTTTAACTTGCTCTTACAGATGTAGCGACGAACTGTATTTCGTGACAGTGGTTGTCTGAAGTGTTCCTGAGCCCATGTGGTGATATCCTTTTAGAGGTTGATGTCTGTTTTTTATATATATATATATATATATTAAAGGTAAATTGAGCAAATTTGCTATTTCGGGCAATTTATTTAAGTGTGTATCAAACTAGTAGCCCTTCGCATTAATCAGTAACCAAGAAGTAGCTCTTGGTTTCAAAAAGGTTGGTGACCCCTGCTCTAGCCTTTTAAATAGACTCCCTTTTTGACCAGTTGATCTGCCGTTTCTTTTCTTTTTCTCCTCTGTCCCAATGGAGGTGGTCCGGTCTGTTGGCCATGGATGAAGTGCTGGCTGTCCTGAGTCGGGACCAAGGATGGACCGCTCGTCCGCAGTCGGGACCCAGGATGAACCGCTCGTCCGCAGTCGGGACCCAGGATGGACCGCTCGTCCGTAGTCGGGACCCAGGATGGACCGCTCGTCCGAAGTCGGGACCCAGGATGGACCGCTCGTCCGAAGTCGGGACCCAGGATGGACCGCTCGTCCGAAGTCGGGACCCAGGATGGACCGCTCGTCCGCAGTCGGGACCCAGGATGGACCGCCCGTCCGAAGTCGTGACCCAGGATGGACCGCCCGTCCGAAGTCGGGACCCAGGATGGACCGCCCGTCCGAAGTCGGGACCCAGGATGGACCGCCCGTCCGAAGTCGGGACCCAGGATGGACCGCCCGTCCGAAGTCGTGAACCAGGATGGACCGCTCGTCCGTAGTCGGGACCCAGGATGGACCGCCCGTCCGAAGTCGGGACCCAGGATGGACCGCCCGTCCGAAGTCGGGACCCAGGATGGACCGCCCGTCCGAAGTCGGGACCCAGGATGGACCGCCCGTCCGAAGTCGGGACCCAGGATGGACCGCTCGTCCAGAGCCGGGACCCAAGATGAACCGCTTGCCTGTGTATTGGCTGGGACATCTCTGCCCTGCTGATCCGCCTCTGCTTGGGGTGGTTTCCTGCTAGCTCCACCGTGGACGAGACTCTCTCTGCTGTGTTGGATCCACTTTGGACTGGACTCTCACGGTTGTGTTGGATCCACTATTGATTGAACTTTCACAGTATCATGTTAGACGTGCTCGACATCCATTGCTTTCGGTTCCCCTAGAGGGGAGTTGCCCACATAGGTGGTCCTCTCCAAGGTTTCTCATAGTCATCATTGTCACCGACGTCCCACTGGGTGTGAGTTTTCCTTGCCCTTATGTGGGCTATACCGAAGATGGCGTTGTGGTTTGTGCAGCCATTTGAGACACTAGTGATTCAGAGCTATATAAATAATCATTGATTGATTGATTGATTGCTTTCCTATAACTACTATAAGTGGTTTGTTAGGGGTGGGGATCATTGGGCACCTAACAATTCGATCCAATTCTGATCCCTGGGGTGACCATTGCATTCAGAAACAATTCTCGATTTCAAACCAATTCCCTTAATGTATTATTTGGTACAACAATTATAATGGAACTTTCTCAAAACAGATTATTATTATACTTGTAATTAAAAAAGATGAAGCCCTCCCCTGCCAATGTTGCAGACTACACAATGGTCTCTTGGGAGACTTGGAAGGTTGTGTGCCTGGCGGTTCTTTCAATCCAGCTGTGTTTGGTTAAGTGTATTTTTCTCTTCCTCCCTGTGTTTACCTTTTTGATACCTTCTTGGACGGGTTGTACAGAAAACAATTCGCCCACCCCCGGGAACAAATATATATATATTTTTAATTAAAATAAATAAGATAGAATTGATTCAAGCCACACTAAGGAAATAATGTGGTTGCAGTGCATATACAAAAAGTCCCCAAACATTACAATAACATTAAAACACGAGGGAAACGTAGAAAACAAAGGACATAAATACTTTAAAAGAGGAAAGAACTGATATAACCAGCTGCCACTTCTGAGGCACCATTTCTCCATATAGCATCAAAAACAAAAGAGCAATAAATAACAAATATTGTACACATAAGGGGACAAGCGGTAGAAAATGGATGTATGGATTGCGCCATGCACAGAAAAAAAAACAACACATCAATAACACCATTTCATCACCCGTCACGTCGTCGTCTGCTGGGGTGGGGGCTGCATGGCCAGAGACAGGAACAGACCCAAGAAAGCCACCGAGAGAGCCAACTTCATCCTAGGCTGCCCACTGCCCCAGGCCAATTTCCGGTCGGCTCGGATTAAATAAAAATTATTTCCAGGGAAGCTGAAGCATCCAAACCATGCTCGTTCAGCTCCGTGAAGCTAATTCATCTAGACTTGATTGATTGATTGATTGATTGAAACAGTACAGTACAATTGACCACTAAATGGTAAAACCCGGATAAGTTTTCCAACTTGTTTAATTTGGAGTCCACTGTTAAGAGCCGTACTCGGATCTTCTCATGTTATTGTTTATTTGTTCCGGTTTTGTTTTCATTCTCCGTCTGTCCCTCGTTTCCTGTTTGGTCCGTCACCATGGTTACATATTATTTCCACCTGCTAGTCTCGGTTCTCGCACACCTGTTTCTTGTAATTACCATCCTTTTCTGTTCACTCATTCTCGGATCCTTGTTTGCCCACACGCAACAGTGACGACTTTCTTACCGTATGTATTTTCTCGCTAGCTCATATGCTAAGCCACCTGTAAGTTTTAGCTCTCATGCCAATCGTGTTTTGTTTTACATTTTGTGCCTTCGTGCCAAGTTTAGTTTTATGTGTACATCCTAGCTCTCACGCTAGCGTCTTTTGTTTGCCTTCTTTTTAGCTTCAGTGTTTTTTTTTTCATAGATCCTTTTTGTTTAATAAATCATTTATATCTTACCTTGTTGTGTTCATCGTTTTTGACGCATCCCTGGAAAGACGACTCCGGCAATAATATGCCGAACAAGTCTCACATCCACGTTATTCAATTCATGGTAGACTGACCATATGTCTTCTTTTCCCCGGACATGTCCTCTTTTGACGGGCTGTCTGGGCGGGGTTTCTCGAATGCCTCAAATGTCTGGCATTTTGAGTTAGGGTTGCATGTATTTTTAATGTACGTCCAGGGTTAAAAAGGGGTTAAAAACAAAACAAATTGTTAAGGTGTATGCAGGTAGCAGCATTTGTGAAGGAGGGGCAGAGAGAGCGAGAGAGTGGATTGATTGATTGATTGAAACTTTCATTAGTAGATCGCACAGTACATCCATCCATTTATTTTCTACCGCCTGTCCCTTTTGGGGTCGATGGTAACACCCGAATACGTTTTTCAACTTATTTAAGTCAGGGTCCATGTTCATCAATTTATGGTAAAAATAAAAACATTGAAAAAAAAAACTAAAACATTTTAAAATGAGGAATAGATCTGAAGTTGATGTAGACTCCAGAGATTTAAGCGTTAAATATAAAATGTATGTATGCCCTGGCACACCATTATCATCATTTCATGACCAAAGCAAAACACGTTTTACACTTTTTTACTGAAAAAAATCCACCTACAACTTATTAAATAAAAACATAGAAAAAACTACCAGCAGCTGTAAAGTTCAGATCCATGAAGGAAAGAAGAAAGTGAATGAATGTTTATAACTGAAAAAATTTAGATATGTATACAAATTAGTTTTCTTTTTTTTAATTATTATTTTTAATGAATTAAGCAACGTTTATGACAACCTTTTTCCAAAACACAACATATAATGTGAGATATAACGGTACAATGCATAGGTTTATCATTTGTTTTCAAAACGCTTGCAACAAAAATTGGGACCCCAAAAATGTACTGTGGGACCCCATTTTTACGACTTGATGGGGTCCCCCAGGGACCCCATTTTGAAAATTCCTAGCGCCAACACTGCTGTCAACAGAGGAAAAAAAATGCTTTATTTAGGGTGTACCCCGCCTTCCGCCCGATTGTAGCTGAGATAGGCGCCAGCGCCCCCCGCAACCCCAAAAAGGGAATAAGCGGTAGAAAATGGATGGATGAATAAATATATCATTTATAAAGCAAGTTTGAGTATCATTTGCAAATGTTCACCTCGTCCCGGCCTAGGCACTCTTATATGTGTCCTCGTTTTGAGGATTTCAGAATATGTTCAGTCTAATTCATCCCAATGCTCAACGCTAGCACCGCAGCCTTGTCTCTTCCTCTTTCCTCCGGTCTCTCGGTGCGGACTTCGGTGTGTCGGAGAGCCAGCAGCTGGTCTCCAGTGCAAATAGAACCAATTGATATCAGTTAGGGTTGAGGAGCTCGGTTATTTGGGAGAGGAGCCAGCTGAGGTGACACGGGGATTTACCACGGATGCCTCCTGGACGCATTCCTGGTGAAGTGTTTTTGGGCATGACCATCCGGGAAGAGGCTTCGGGGGAAAGACCTAGGGACTATGTCTCACAGCTGGCCTGGAAACCGCTCTGCGTCCCCCCTGTGGAACTAGAAAAGCTGGCCGGAGACAATGAAGTCTTGGCATCACTGCTCTGATAAGATGTGGGAAATGGATGGATGGATGGATGAATGGATGGATGAATGATCTCAAAAGTTGAGAAACTACTGTTCTTTAGAAATTGGGGCTTTCTGATAAAGTAGTGGGCGAGTATTGACCGAAAATTCCAGGGCAAAATTTTTGTCCCAGTCCATCCCTATGCAACACCCTAAAAATTTTGTTACATGACCCCCTCAAAGTAGGTGTTATACACATGTTTCCATCCAATATTTTCCCCCTGATGAATTTGTGAACCTTGGCGTAGCACGGTGCGACAGGGGTTAATTCATCTGCCTCACAATACGAAGGTCCTGGGTAGTCCTGGGTTCAATCCCAGGCTCGGGATCTTTCTGTGTGGGGTTTGCATGTTCTCCCCGTGACTGCGTGGGTTCCCTCGAGGTACTCCGGCTTCCTCCCACCTCCAAAGACATGCACCTGGGGATAGGTTGATTGGCAACACTAAAATGGTCCCTAGTGTGTGAGTGTGAATGTTGTCTGTCTATCTGTGTTGGCCCTGCAATGAGGTGGCGACCTGTCCAGGGTGTACACCGCCTTCCGCCCGAATGCAGCTGAGATAGGCTCCAGCGACCCCAAAAGGGACTAGCGGTAGAAAATGGATGGATGGATGGAATTTGTGAACCATATGCGAGAATCCGTCCATCGTCCCGATGCTCGACCCCAACGCAGCAGCCCTGTTTCCTCCTCCGCATTTACTCCGGTCTCTTAACGTGGACTTTGTTGTGTCAGAGAGCCAGCAGCTGGTCTCCAGTCCAAATAGAACCAAAGTATTTCAAAGGTTGAGGAACTGCTGTTGTCACCGATTCTGTTCTAAACTTTTATGGACAGAATTTCTAGGCGCAGTCAAAGCGTTGAGGGGATCCGGTTTGGTTTGCTGCAGGATTAGGGCTCTGCTTTTTTGCAGATGATGTGGTCCTGATGGCTTCCTCTGGCCAGGATCTTCAGCTCTCACTGGATCGGTTCGCAACCGAGTGTGAAGGCACTGGGATGAGAATCGGCACCTCCAAGTCCGAGTCCATGGTTCTCGCCCGGAAAAGGGTGGAGTGCCATCTCCGGGTTGGGGAGGAGACCTTGCCCCAAGTGGAGGAGTTCAAGTACCTAGGAGTCTTGTTCACGAGTGAGGGAAGAGTGGATCGTGAGGTCGACAGGCGGATCGGTGCCGCGTCTTCAGTAATGCGGACGCTGTATCGATCTGTTGAGTTGAAGAAGGAGCTGAGCCGAAAGGCAAAGCTCTCAATTTACCGGTCGATCTACGTTCCCATCCTCACCTATGGTCATGAGCTTTGGGTTATGACCGAAAGGACAAAATCACGGGTACAAGCGGCCGAAATGAATTTCCTTCGCCGGATGGCGGGTCTCTCCCTTAGGGTGAGAAGCTCTGCCATCCGGGAGGAGCTCAAAGTAAAGCCGCTGCTCCTCCACATGGAGAGGAGCCAGATGAGGCGGTTCGGGCATCTGGTCAGGATGCCACCCGAACGCCTCCTAAGGGAGGTGTTTAGGGAACCTCCAACCAGTACGAGGCCATTGTCACGTTCAAACACTGATGACATAAATTAAACAGACAAGAAACAAGGAAACATGCAGTGACAGAGTTCAATACAGTTCATGAGGAGAGCGCATGGCGATGAACACTTACTCACAGTCTCGCCCTACGCTCTAAGGTTCAGCTCCCACGTCCCTCTTTTTATTCAGAGTTCCATAGTCAAGATCACTGAAGCCGCCTCTAAAATGAGTGGTCTCATATATTATGCAAAGCAGGTCCAGGACGCACAGTACGTGACGGAATAGGCGGGGGGCCTTGTGATTTCGCCTTTTCCCCGCTTCGTCTTATCTTCGTTGAAGTCCTTGAAGTTTCTGTCTCCTCTACGTGCTGTCATCTTACCTTCGTTGAGGTCCTTGAAGTCCTTGACTGTTAGCGGGTTAAAACAAAGATAACATTTGTGGCTGAGGGCACCCCTCAGACAAGAAGTTTTGTCCTTGCATGGATTAGAAAAAGTCTAACTTGAGCACAATAGCTAATAACTACACTAACGGACTTTAAGCTTGCTAAAGTTAGTGTGATAATATATACATAATTATTCTAACAGCCACGGGGAAAACCCGAACATGTTGGGAAGACTTTGTCCCCCGGCTGGCCTGGGAACGCCTCGGGATCCCCCGGGAAGAGCTGGACAGAGTGGCCGGGGTGAAGAAAGTCTGGGCTTCCCTGCCTCGGCTGCTGCCCTCGCGACCCAACCTCGGATAAGCGGAAGAAGAAGGATGGATGGATGCAAGGAACGACTGTTGCATAAAAATTGGGCTAGTATGGACCAATATTTTTGTTTTATGACCTTTCCAAAATGGGTGTGAAAGACATGTTTCCGTCCAATTTTATCCCCTTGATGAATTTGTGAACCATCTGGCACGGCCGGTTCTGCTACATTAACCTACTAATATGACATGAAATCAGCAGAGGTTGCCTTAAAAACTTACCTAAACCCAAAAAGGGCATTTCTGCCTGTGGTTAAATGAGCATCAAGCGTCATTAATCGTTTATGGAAAAGCTCCAGCTGGCTTTCATGACCAATCGCCAAACATGGAGTCGACAACAAAACGAGGCATAAAAGTCATCGTCGAAATGGAATTTTCCATTGTCCTCAAAGGCTTCCTCACACCTGACGTCGCCGTCACTCCGTCTCTTCGCTCCCGTCAACCCTTCATTAGCTCACCCCTTTCAACTGCGACACACAGGTGACATTTGAATATAAATCGCGAGCATTAACATTTATAAACACGGCTTTTACGACGGCTCCGTAATGAGACGTCGTAAATCCCGAGGCCGCGGTCCTGCCGTGCCAGCAGACACATAAAAACCACGGAGAGGCCTTTTTAACAAGGGCGCGAGACCGCGACGCTCCACTCTGCCGTCCCGCGGCAATATCCCCGCCGCCCGGCACAGTCGTGAATTCTGTTGTCTTTTATAGCGCCGCGGTCGCCGCGTGGAGCACCAAGGTTGTTTCTAATATTCCGGCCGGCGTAACGTAACGTCGACTCTTCAACTACAACCTCGGCGAACGACTCGCTTTTAACCTCCTGGACGGTGTCACTCCAATCCGTCCAAGGATCGTTTACGAGACAAGGTGTAAACAATGCAGAAATTGAGGCCTGGGACGTATTTTAAAGAGACTTTTAGAGGTGGAAGGGAAAAACAAAACCCGGCAATAAAGTGCAGTCTGCATGTTGTGCAGGGAACGCCATTCCGCGTTGGGTCGATAGCGGCCGACAAGCATTCTGGGTATTAAAGTGATCATGACATCAAACGGAAGAAGGAAGGCTGTCTCCGAAGACTTCCTTTTGGAAGCACTCTGTTCGTCCAACGCAGACGCTTTTCATTAAGCACTGGACATAATAGATGACGCATCGATCCTCTCTCGCTCTTCCACGTCTCTTTGCTGTTCCACCTCAGAGTTTTCCCCCGCCGCAAATAAACATCCGTCTTTCTTTGCCTCAGGGACGCAATCACTTGTTTGTCCCTCGTCTGGGGCGGCGGACAGAGTGGAACCTCCAAAGTTCAACACTAAAAATAGACTTGCGTTCGAATCCAGAAAGCTACGTAGGCCGGTAAAAATTCAGATGTATCAAACCATGCGTGCCGACGTTAACGTTTTAGGCACTTTCGCCTCAGAGGCGTATAAAGTTAAAGGACCGCTGGTAGTCTCACACACGCTAGGTGTGGTGAAATCACCCTCTGCATTTGACCCACCCCCTTGTTTCCAGGTGAGGGGAGCAGTGAGCAGCAGCAGTGGCCATGCTCAGAAATCATATTGGTGATTTAACCCCCAATTCCACCCCTTGATAGATAGATAGATGGATAGATAGATAGTACTTTCTTGACTCCTTTAGGAGAGTCCCCTCAGGAAAATTAAAACTGTGTGCCATCGGTTTGAACTCACAACCTTCCAATCTCAGGGGTCTCAGGGCAGAAACTCTAACCATATATATGTTGGGGTTTCTGTGGTTTATCCATTATACAGTGTTCAATACCGGGGTAGAGCTGAACGCGCGTTAGGTTAGGAAAAAAACAGAGGCGAGATCATCCCTACAAGCCTGTTTCACGGGTTTCCCTGCTCGTCAGGGGATTTTATTATAAATGTATTTGTTTAATATTTATGTATTCATTTACTATTTATTATTAGGTTAGGGAAAAAACACAGAGGCTATATCATCCCTACAAGCCTGTTTGGCAGGTTTCCCTGCTCGTCAGGGGATTTGATTATAAATGTACTTATTTATTATTCATGTATTTATTTATTATTGTATTTATTTATTATTAGGTTAGGAAAAAAATCAGAGGCTATATCATCCCTACAAGCCTGTTTGGCAGGTTTCCCTGCTCGTCAGGGGATTTGATCATAAATGTATTTATTTATTATTTATGTATTCATTCACAATTGTATTTTTTTATTATTGGGTTAGGAAAAAACACAGAGGCTATATCATCCCTACAAGCCTGTTTTGCAGGTTTCCCTGCTCGTCAGGGGATTTGATTATAAATGTACTTATTTATTATTCATGTATTTATTTATTATTGTATTTATTTATTATTAGGTTAGGAAAACAACACAGGCTATATCATCCCTACAAGCCTGTTTCGCAGGTTTCCCTGCTCGTCAGGGGATTTTATTATAAATGTATTTATTTGTTATAAAATCCCCTGATGATCCCAATTTATAATATGTATATATTTATAATAGGGATGATAGCCTCTGTGTTTTTTCCTACAAGCCTGTTTCACAGGTTTCCCTGCTTGTCAGGGGATTTTATAAATGTATTTATTATTCATGTATTTATTTACTATTGTATTTATTCATTATTAGGTTATGAAAAAACACAGAAGCTATATCATCCCCACAAGCCTGTTTCGCAGTTTTCCCTGCTCGTCAGGGGATTTTATTATAAATGTATTTATTTATTATTTATGTATTTATTTACTATTATATTTATTATCAGGTTAGGAAAAAACACAGAGGCTATATCATCCCTACAAGCCTGTTTCTCAGGTTTCCCTGCTTGTCAGGGGATTTTATCATTAATGTATTTATTTATTATTTATGTATTTATTTACTATTGTGTTTGTTTATTATTAGGTTGGGAAAAACGCAGTGGCTATATCATCCCTACAAGCCCCTGTTTTGCAGGTTTCCCTGCTCGTCAGGGGATTTTATTATAAATGTATTTATTTAATATTTATGTATTCATTTATTATTGTATTTATTTATTATTAGGTTAGGGAAACAACACAGGCTATATCATTCCTACAAGCCTGTTTTGCAGGTTTCCCTGCTCGTCAGGGGATTTTATTATAAATGTATTTATTTATTATTTTTGTATTTATTTACTATTGTATTTGTTTATTATTAGGTTAGGAAAAAACACAGAGGCTATATCATCCCTACAAGCCTGTTTCGGGCGGAGTTGGGGGGGTTTTGGGTTTTGGTGGTAGCCGAGGTGTATATTGTAGCGTCCCGGAAGAGCTAGTGCTGCAATCGGTTCTGGGTATTTGTTCTGCTGTGTTTATGTTGTGTTACGGTGCAGATGTTTTCCTGAAATGTGTTTTGTCATTCTTGTTTGTTGTGGGTTCACAGTGTGGCACATATTTGTAACAGTGTTAAAGTTATTTATACGGCCACCCTCAGTGTGACCCGTATGGCTGTATGGCCAAGTATGCATTGCATTCAGTTATGTGTTTATGTAAAAGCCGCATATGTTATGTGACTGGGCCGACATGCTGTGTGCGTGGAGGAGAAGCGGACGTGACGACAGGTTGTAGAGGACGCTAAAGGCAGAAGGCATGCCCCCAATATTGTTGTCCGGGTGGAAATCGGGGGAAATTTGGGAGAACCGTTGCCCCGGGAGATTTTCGGGAGGGGCACTGAAATTCGGGAGTCTCCCGGGAAAATCGGGAGGATTGGTAAGTATGATCAGGGATCGAGCCAGGAACCCTCAGGCTTTCTGGCAGGGCCGGTCTACCAACTGGTCCACGCCGTCCCCTGCTAACATAATAATGCCAACTTTTTTTAGCCAATTTTACTGCCGAACACCTCTGATACATATAACTCGGTACTTGATACATGCTAACTTTTAGTATGCTAACTTATCATCAATAAGTTTTAGAAGTGAGTGTCAGTGAAACACTATAGCATTAGCAGCATTGCTAGGTGCAAAACTAACCATAATAAACCATTATAAAACACTTTCTGTAATATTTCCACTCATGTTGGGATGCCGGCCGACGTGACGCTCACATAATTCCGTTTAGATGAAGAATTTGTCGCAATCCTTACGAAGGGTTAAAAAAGTTGCCCAATTAGCGTCTTTTTGTGTCTTCTATGTCGATCCATGGTCTACTAGCAGGTGAGAGATGCATGAATTATAATCCAAAATATCCTTTTAGCAAGTTTGAGACCAAGCGTTATCACAAAGTTATCACAAAAACTTTGTGTTGAAATGAGTTCCCTGCGGGAAGACCAAAAGCTGTCTTTGAACCTACCAAGAAGAAGGCTTGTAAAACTCCACTGTGCAGGGGAAGAAGCAACATAAAGGTGTTTATGTTTATTTCATGTATTGTCATCATTTCCAAGATTTCTCAGAGTCATTCAGGTCGACATCCCACTGGGTTGTGAGTTTTTCCTTGCCCTTATGTGGGCGCTGAACCGCGGATGTCGTTGTGGCTTGTGCAGCCCTTGGAGACACTTGTGATTTTGGGCTGTATAAATAAACACTGATTGACTGATTGATTGATCAACAAAGATATTGTCGTGACCCAAGAACTACAAAGAGGAGAGGAAGCAGGGCCCTACTCCCCTCCAGGCACTGCTTTTTTGAACTCTTTTACGACCTCCTTTTTGAACCGACCTATTCTTTTGAACTGTTTTGTCATCAAAGGCAATGGCTGTTTACGATCCCATCCCTTTGGAAGCAGCTGTTGCCACGGGGTCAGGGAAAGTCCAAATAAAAGTAGGAGTCGTGCAATCTTTTCGCAGAGCGTAATGACACTGTACAAAGGTACAGATGTATACTGTGGACGTTTCCTTCCTCTCCCCCCGCGTTCGTCGGGTTTGACAGGACCACACTACTGCCGGATGCAGAGTTTTACCACAGTTTTATTTTCTCTTTTGACAAATCTTGATGTGCAGTTCTCTTGCTTTTTAGCCGTCTGCCTCTTGCTTGTCAGTCCCCCCCCCCTTCATGGTCTGCGGCGCTGCCAATAAAGGAACAGGTGATTGGGTAACTCGTTCCAGCGGAGGTATCCACTCACCTGTTGGCTGCTTCATGGCCGGGTTGGCACACACCCCGCCCACGGGGAAGGCGTGGACCACGCCCCTCTCCACATATACGTTTCTCTTCACTGAGCCAAATAGGATACTGTCTCTGTTTAATTCTTTGCTCCGTGTCTTGTTTAATAGATGCCATCAGTGTTTGAACCTGACAATTGTGAGTGATAAAGAGCACATCTTTCACGTTTTTTGCATATTTCCAGTATGACTGATCTAATAATATGGTCCGAGAACAGAAGCGTTACTCCCATGATGTCAATCTCTGAAATTATAGCGCTTTTTCTCTAGTGACTCAAAGCGCTTTACATAGTGAAACCCAATATCTAATTTTTTTTTTTTACATTTAAACCAGTGTGGGTGGCACTCGGAGCAGGTGGGTAAAGTGTCTTGCCCAAGGACACAATGGCAGTGACTAGAATGGCGGAAGCGAGATTCGAACCTGCAACCCTCAAGTTGCTGGCCCGGCCGCTCTACCAACCGAGCTATACCACCCCATAAAGGCGTTCCAAGCGGAATATTCAAAATGGTCGATTGAATTTGTGGCATATTGTGTTGTTCGGACGGTATTTTCACATACTTTGCGGATTGTAAACACACTTGGATATGGTTGAATGGATACCATGAAACGCAATTAACTTAATTAATCGACCTGTTTTTACTCTCCACCGCTCCGCAAATTCCGATTTTTATTATATTTGGTAGAAATGATGACACCTTGAAGTCTCTACCTGTTCCTACCTCGTCGTAGTGGGTGGAGCCTAGTGGCAAAAACTGTCTCACTTAATTCTTGAACCTCATTGCTACAAATGATGACACTCTGAAGTGGCTTTATTTCATTTGAAATCGATTTTATGAACGTTTTTATTCGCCAAAAAATATCGGGATTATGAGACGTAACTTGCGACTCGCTTGGATCGCACTTCCGATGCAGGTGAAGCAATTACCACGATACAATACTGTCATGTCGCCTCATCATTACAGTACATTAGAGTTCCTCTCCTGTTGCCATGGCAACCCCCAATCAGTCTTCCATGTGGTTGCACATTGGTGGATGACAGAATGCCCCACGTCAATCAAAGATAGTCTATCCTTCTTTTGATGGTCTTTTTTTTTTTTTCTGGACTTTTTCCAGTGTCTCCCTCTGTTATTAAAAATAAACCCGCGATAAAAAAGTGTTTTCAATGGGGTGAACGTACAAAATCAGCGGGGGCTCGAGCAATTATACCCCAACCCCCCATTGTGTGATTGTTAAAATAAAAATGACATTTTATTTTGGCGTGTATTCTCGGTTTGGCTTTAAATGAAAAGGAATAATTTTCGAGATTTTTATTGTGTGTGTGTGTGTGTGTGTGTGTGTGTGTGTGTGTGTGTGTGTGTGTGTGTGTGTGTGTGTGTGTGTGTGTGTGTGTGTGTTGTATTTCCACCCTTCTTGAGACATCAACAAGGAAAACTACCTTCCATATGAGGACCGGTTAGGACCGAAATCATGGTCCCAATACAGAAAACCATTGCATTTCATAGAGAGCCAATTACTAGAATCCATGAACATTGCTCCAAAGTCAGGATTTTTTGTCGATTTAATGTGCATACAAAAGTAAACATTGACAGGTGCAGAGGCAGCAATATATGATAAAAACAAGACGGCAGCTAAAGAAGGACTTCCCTTTTCATCCCCGAAAAAAAACTTGCCAGGTGAACAGCTGATTTTTACAACTTCCGGTGCTGACGTAAGACGACCCGCGTCCCATGTGTGACCTTAGGGTGAACAAATACACTACAGTTCTAAGACAATAGTGGCCATTAACAGTTAGCTTCTACAGCTGGGTTGCCCAAAGTGCGGCACAGGGGCCACCTGGGGCCCCTGACTCCTTTGTCATCGGCCTTGAGCACTTTGCAAAAAAGCACAATATAGAGATCTTATTTTCACCCCTGGTGGTGAAATCTATCAGAATTAGGGTGGTCCCAAAAATGAGGGATTTTTCAAATTGACTGTCCGTTTTAAAAGTGCTTCCCCTCTGGTCAACATATGAAATAACAAGTGTGTGTTAGTAATTGAAATGTGCCCCATTTGGACAAGATTCAATAAAAAAATATATAAAAATAGTATATAAAGACATACTGTAATAATGTGAAATAAATAATAAAAATTAAAAACCAATTACAAAAAAAAAGAAAAATTACTCAAACCAGTCCTTTTCTCACAATGTGTTGACTTTTCTCTAAAATTGGGAAACATTTCTCGTATTCATTCTGTTTCTATAATATTTCAATATTTTCACGTAATTATTTTTTTGTGTGTAAAATTGTTACTTTTTAATGCAAATAATAGAGAGACAATTACTAGAGTCTGTGAACATTGCTCCAAAGTGAGGATTTTTTGTCGATTTACTGTGCATACAAAGGTAAACATTGACAGGTGCAGAGGCAGCAATATATGATAAAAACAAGACAGCAGCTAAAGAAGGATTTCCCTATTTTTCCCGGAAAAAAACTCGCCAGGTGAACAGCTGATTCTTACGACTTCCGGTGCTGACGTAAGACGACCCACGTCCCATATGTGACCTTAGGGTGAACAAATACACTACAGTTCTAAGACAATAGTGGCCATTAACAGTTAGCTTCTACAGCTAGGTTGCCCAAAGTGCGGCACAGGGGCCACCTGGGGCCCCTGACTCCTTTGTCATCGGCCTTAAGCACAATGCAAAAAAAAATTTAAAAAAATGGAGATCTCATTTGCACCCCTGGTGGTGAAATCTATCAAAATGAGGGTGGTCCCAAAAATTTGGGATTTTTCTGATTGACTGTCTGTTTTAAAAGTGCTTCCCCTCTGGTCAACATATGAAATAACAAGTGTGTGTAAGTAATTGAAATGTGCCCCATTTGGACAATATTCAATTAAATAAAAAAAATGTATATAAAGACATACTGTAATAATGTGAAGTAAATAATGAAAATTACAAACCAATTACAAAAAAAAATAAAAAAATACTCAAACCATTCCTTTTCTCACAATGTGTTGACTTTTCTCTTATAAAATTGGGAAACATTTCTCATATTCATTGTGTTTCTATAATCTTGCAATATTTTCACGTAATTGTTTTTTTGTGTAAAATTGTTACTTTTTAATGCAAATAATAGAGACAATTACTAGAGTCTGTGAGCATTGCTCCAAAGTGAGGATTTTTTGTCGATTTAATGTGCATACAAAGGTAAACATTGACAGGTGCAGAAGCAGCAATATATGATAAAAACAAGACAGCAGCTAAAGAAGGATTTCCCTATTCTTCCTTGAAAAAAAACTCCCCAGGTTTTGCTGATTCTTACGACTTCCGGTGCTGATGTAAGACGACCCGCGTTCCATATGTGACCTTAGGGTGAACAAATACACTACAGTTCTAAGACAATAGTGGCCATTAACAGTTAGCTTCTACAGCTGGGTTGCCCAAAGTGCGGCACAGGGGCCATCTGGGGCCCCTGACTCCTTTGTCATCGGCCTTAAGCACAATGCAAAAAAAAAAAAAAAATTGAGATCTCATTTGCACCCCTGGTGGTGAAATCTATCAAAATGAGGGTGGTCCCAAAAATTTGGGATTTTTCTGATTGACTGTCTGTTTTAAAAGTGCTTCCCCTCTGGTCAACATATGAAATAACAAGTGTGTGTAAGTAATTGGAATGCGCCCCATTTGGCCAAAATTCATTTAAAAAAAATATGTATATAAAGACATACTGTAACAACGTGAAGTAAATAACAAAGATTAAAAACCAATTACAAACAAAAATATAAAAAATAAATACTAAAACCAGTCCTTTTCTCACAATGTGTGGATTGGGAAACATTTCTCATATTCATTCTGTTTCTGTAATATCGCAATATTTTCTCGTAAAATTAAAATTTTTTCGTGTAAAATTGTTACTTTTTAATGCAAATGATAGAGAGACAATTACTAGAGTCTGTGAACATTGTTCCAAAGTGAGGATTTCTTGTTGATTTAATGTGCATCCAAACGTAAACATTGACAGGTGCAGAGGCAGCAAAATATGATAAAAACAAGACGGCAGCTAAAGAAGGACTTCCCTTTTCATCCCCGAAAAGAAACTCGCCAGGTGAACAGCTGATTTTTACGACTTCCGGTGCTGACGTACGACAACCCGCGTCCCTTATGTGACCTTTGGATGAACAAATACACTGTGTTTTGCAAATGAAAGGATGTGGGCGTCGCCAGGAAATATGAAACGTTAACTCCTTAAAGGGGAACATTATCACCAGACCTATGTAAGCGTCAATATATACCTTGATGTTGCAGAAAAAAAACATATATTTTTCAAACCAATTTCTGAACTCTAAATGGGTGAATTCTGGCGAATTAAAAGCCTTTCTATTATTCGCTCTCGGAGCGATGACGTAACAACGTGACTTCACATAAGTAGTCAATCCGCCATTTTCTCAAACACATTACAAACAATGAGTCAAATCAGCTCTGTTATTTTCAGTTTTTTCGACTGTTTTCCGTACCTTGGAGACATCATGCCTCGTCGGTGTGTTGTTGGAGGGTGTAACAACACGATCAGGGACGGATTCAAGTTGATTTGCGTTAAGTGTACATCGATTAGCACAGCATGCTAATTGATGCTAACATGCTATTTAGGCTAGCTGTATGTACATTTGTAGCTATATTTACATCCAGCCTTTCCCTTCACCCACACTTAATGCCAAACAAACACTTACCAATCGACGGATTTAAGTTGCTCTAGTGTCAAAAGATGCAAAAGTCCCTCATTTGGTCTGCACATTTTACCGGCGATGCTAAGACAGACATGGCACAGAGATGTATGGGTATCATGCGACACTCAATCGCTTCAGTTTCTTCTTCAATTTCCTTTTCACTATCTGCCTCCACACTCCAACCATCCGTTTCAACACATGCGTAATCTGTTGAATTGCTTAAACCGCTGAAATCCGAGTCTGAATCCGAGCTAATGTCGCTATATCTGGCTGTGCTATCCGCCATGTTGCCATCACTAGATGACGTCACAGGAAAATGGACGGGTGGATTTACAGATAGCGAAAATTAGGCACTTTAAAGCCTTTTTTTGGGATATTCCATGATGGGTAAAATTTTGAAAAAAACTTCGAAAAAATCAAATAAGCCACTGGGAACTGATTTTTATTGGTTTTAACCTTTCTGAAATTGTGATAATGTTTCCCTTTGATCAGCCCGTTCAGATCTTGATCTTAATTGCTACAAATGATGACGGTCTAAAGTGGCTTCATTAGGTTTCATTTCATATTATTTTGGAGGCCATGTTTTTTCGTTCTATATGTTTTGACGCCTTTTTGAGGCCCACGAAAAGTCACCTTTGGGTATGGCGAAAAATTTTAGAAACTTTGCGTCTTGGCAGCATGAAGTCAGCAGGTGAGCCATTGTTGACATTTTGGACCACAAAAAGTGTCATCAACTTGTTTTTGAGGAAGTTAATTACCTAATCATCTCACTCTCTGCAACGTTGCTATTGTACTTAATTTATTTATTTTTAATTAAAATATTGAGAAACATGAATATTCACGAGCGTATGTGCCGATGTTGTCGGCACATTGTGTGAGTTTGGCGGGCGAGGGAAGCTTTTGACAACATTTGGAAGTGACTGGCAGCAGATGTCACCGAGGCAACATATGAATGTGAATATTTGAACACGCAGTTTGGAACTCTTATGTCGCACGTGATAATACACAGAAGTACACACGCTGCAGGACCGCTTGTATCGCACGTGACATTAAACACAACTAAAAAAGTTGCAGGACCGCTAGTATCGCACGTGATGTCACACACAAGTAAACACACTGCAGGACCGCTTGTGTCGCACGTGATGTCGCACACAAGTAAACATGCTGCAGGACCGCTTGTGTCGCACGTGATGTCGCACATAAGTAAACATACTGCAGGACCGCTTGTGTCGCACGTGATGTCGCACATAGGTAAACACGCTGCTGGACCGCCTGTGTCGCACGTGACGTCGCACACAAGTAAACATGCTGCAGGATCGCTTGTGTCGCACGTGATGTCGCACACAAGTAAACATGCTGCAGGACCGCTTGTGTCGCACGTGATGTCGCACACAAGTAAACACGCTGCTGGACCGCCTGTGTCGCACGTGATGTCGCACACAAGTAAACACGCTGCTGGACCGCCTGTGTCGCACGTGATGTCGCACACAAGTAAACATGCTGCAGGACCGCTTGTGTCGCACGTGATGTCGCACACAAGTAAACATGCTACAGGACCGCCTGTGTCGCACGTGATGTCGCACACAAGTAAACATGCTGCAGGACCGCTTGTGTCGCACGTGATGTCGCACACAAGTAAACATGCTGCAGGACCGCCTGTGTCGCACGTGATGTCGCACACAAGTAAACATGTTGCAGGACCGCCTGTGTCGCACGTGATGTCGCACACAAGTAAACATACTGCAGGACCGCTTGTGTCGCACGTGATGTCGCACACAAGTAAACATACTGCAGGACCGCCTGTGTCGCACGTGATGTCGCACACAAGTAGACACGCTGCTGGACCGCCTGTGTCGCACGTGATGTCGCACACAAGTAAACACGCTGCAGGACCGCCTGTGTCGCACGTGACGTCGCACACAAGTAAACATGCTGCAGGACCGCTTGTGTCGCACGTGATGTCGCACACAAGTAAACATGCTGCAGGACCGCTTGTGTCGCACGTGATGTCGGACACAAGTAAACACGCTGCTGGACCGCCTGTGTCGCACGTGATGTCGCACACAAGTAAACACGCTGCTGGACCGCCTGTGTCGCACGTGATGTCGCACACAAGTAAACATGCTGCAGGACCGCTTGTGTCGCACGTGATGTCGCACACAAGTAAACATGCTGCAGGACAGCTTGTGTCGCACGTGATGTCGCACACAAGTAAACATGCTACAGGACCGCCTGTGTCGCACGTGATGTCGCACACAAGTAAACATGCTGCAGGACCGCTTGTGTCGCACGCGATGTCGCACACAAGTAAACATGCTGCAGGACCGCCTGTGTCGCACGTGATGTCGCACACAAGTAAACATGTTGCAGGACCGCCTGTGTCGCACGTGATGTCGCACACAAGTAAACATGCTGCAGGACCGCTTGTGTCGCACGTGATGTCGCACACAAGTAAACATGCTGCAGGACCGCTTGTGTCGCACGTGATGTCGCACACAAGTA